>NW_018745461.1:605000-893394 GCF_001683475.1 Chenopodium quinoa
GATGATTTTGTTTTTGCATTTTATGTTGTTCTTGTTCTATAGCTAAACAGTATATCTCAGTTTTGGTTAAGACTCCTACTTTTTGTTCATCATAAAGCCTTCGGTTTACATTGAGAGATTAATGTTGTTTTCCCTCCCCTCTTCATCCATAAACTTCCCTAGAAGATGATGTTGCTTCACATTCACAGTTAGTTTGCAGCATATTAATCACATGTAATACTACCTCCGTTTCATATTATTTGCAATGATTTGACATAAAGTGTGAGTGTAAAATGTCTAATCGTTGTAAATAATACTTTGTATGAAACGAAGGTAGTACAAGCTTATGCTTTATCATGTAGGGTACTCTTTTCCTTAGGTATATTGCAGGACGAATAAGTGAGCTCATAAAGTGTAGTATCATCACAAGTCTGAAGTCTGCCCCGCCCCCTTCTTAATGCTACTTTGGGTTGACAATTTTAGACACTTATCGACTAGGGAATGCCATAATTGACTTTCTTAGGTTATGAGTTTTTGTTAGAATCTTTGATGACTGTATTAATGATTATTTAAGATGCCGTCCCATTTGTTGGACTGAATTTCATAGGTTTGTTAAACCTAATAGTCCCTCATTTATAAACTAACAAGCCACTTGCTACCTTTAGATTTTCACTTTGTTGAAATATGGTAGAAAAAAAATCATTTTTAGATAAATTTAAATGGTACTCTGTATTATCATAAGACTGTTGTTAAGTTTTACTGTAATATTCTGATACCCCATCGATTATATTAGTGAAAAGTAAACAAGGTTTTGACCACAAAAGTTCAATTACACCTATAATATTGAATTGAGTATATTATCAGCCAGCCAAGGTTGAATATTATTCATCTGAATCTCGAAAAAACCAATCAGATGTAGTTTTCCCTTAACATAAGCTAGCTGGTCCCTTTGTTGTGTTAATGTGTTGTAGTTGTTTAATTATGAGCTATCCTCTTGAAGAGAAGGATAAACATGATTACTCACTCATGTAATGTTTCCTCTATCCAGATCTTTGAATAAAACCCCACCAGCAGCCTAATTGTTGCTTGTCCTGTTTGTTTTTACATTTATTGATTTTATGAAGCATTGATTACTTCTGTTTTTGGAAGCTAAAATGTATTATTGGATCAAATTTTCTCCTAATATCTGACTTTTGTTTGCAATCAGGAAATGAAGGACACAAGTGATTGGAGAGGTCGTTGGCAGAGCCAACTATCAGAATTGAAGAGAAGAAGCATGTACAAAGATGCTAAGAAAAACTCATGGGGTGCTAGAATGCGCCGTCAAAGGAGTGAATCACCTTCATAATCACAAATTTACTGATAAGCCTCGCTATGTATATATCTGTGTTTTTGTTCAGTAGTTTTTTTAACCACTTTTTGTGGATTTACTAGGAATAGGAAGAATTAGCCCTTTGCTGATTGCTTGGATTGTGCTTATAAGTTCAAGCAATGATGTGGGCTTGTCTTTCTGATTATATCATCCACAGGTGTTAACTGTGTAATCAAGAAACATATTGCATATATACATCTATGCTTCTTGCTCGAATTTGCTCGCGAATTTTGATTTTATTATACTTTCTTTCACCATTTTGAGCTTCTTTATGGACATATACAATGCAAGTACAAAAGAGCAGAGGGAAAATAATGCATCGAAGCTTATGGCTCCGAAAATCATCATTGTACATCCAGTTGAATTGAATCTTGTGCAGGACACAAGTGTACAACCTATTTTCATACGAATTAAAGCTTTAAGATGAGTGATAGCTCTAGCGTTGCGCCAAAGGAACACTGGAGAAGATTATTGAGGTCAATTTCATTTGAACACTGGAAAATGGAGTGGTGAACTTCTGAGGTTCATATATATTTTTTATTTTTTTTAAGAGCATTTTTAAAAAAAAAAAAATTACATCATTTGTTGTTTTCAGCTTGGATATATCATAGATGGATGTTATTTTGGTCCCAACTTAAGGATAATGTTTCGATTTTTTTATGTGGAGGTGGATGGGAGGTGTTAACTGTTTGCCATAAAATGGAAATTGGTGTTCGATGATAATGATAATAATAATAGTAAATAAATAAATAAAAATTGAATTTAGCAAATCTTGAATGAGACATTCTCACACTTAATTATTGTGAGACAAAATGTTCACTAGCATAAGTATGTACCATAATTTTAAACTTTCGTAGTTATTTTACAACTATCTCATTCAAGATTTTGCCTTTTAAAAAATAATAATAATAAATGTTTTCGTGATCTAATTAATTTCATCATGATGAATGTTATTAAATTATGGGCTCCTTGGTAAATTTAGAGATGAAATTACCAAAAACAAAAAATGGAAATAATAGAGTTGTCCCCTTTAGAGGACCAGAGGTTTATGAGTCTTATCCTTTACACCGAACATTATAAACAACAAATCAGGCAGTTGAAGACGAACTTCTCTGAATGTAACACTGTCACACTGAGCCATACCCTACCAAATTTTATCAGCAATTTTGAAGCTCAACAAAACTTCATCATTTTTTCTTTTTCAGAAAACATTTGCAATAGGAACTAGGAACTTTTGTTCAAAGTTTTTCTACTATTTTCGTTTCAGATTATGTGCAATGATTTGACAAAAGTCAATTAGTTACAATTTGATTTGTAGAGTAATGTATTGTGTCATGGCCTCACGAAGCCATCCCGACTAGTGACATCTTTATATTCATAATAACAATGATAATATTTTACTTCTACCCATTAGTTCTTTATATTAGCTTAATTGGAATTTTTTCCATTATTTCATACATGATTGCTATAAATTAAACCTCATTCCAATATTTTTTGTATTACATCTATAAATATATAGGTCGCAAGTGATTTATATGATTAAATTATAAAAAAAGGTGATATTTTTCATCTCATACTAGATATTGCCTTTTTCTTTACGAAATATATAGTGACATTTTTTAGGGTTATTGATGACAATTTACTCCAAATGTTTTAGGGTTATTGGTCCTATTACTCCAATCTTATGCACCACATCTGGAATAAGATACAACATTCAAGTGTTGAACAAACTAACTAAAGTTAAAGTTATTTGCACCAAAACATTTGTATTTGTTACACTTACAAGTGTTTGGACATAATATAAATGTCTATCTTTAGACCATGACGTTTTAATTCCTTTGTGCCATAACTAGTTTTATGAGATTTTTACATTTTAAATATTGTGTTGATCATATTTAATTAGCCACTAAAATTTTTATTTTTATTTATTTTTATTTTTTATGTTTTTTTGAAGCATGTACAAGAATACAATAGATACATATCCATAGATGTTATTGTATGCTAGATTATTGCCAAGTGGATGATCTCCAAGCTAAGACAAAAAAAAGACTTATGAGAAACAAGCTTTTACTTCAAAATCTATTTCATTCATATTAAATTTGATATATATTATTATGTGCTTCATACATTATAATAGAAAAAAGTAAAGATACAAAGTTTGACTCTTATTACAGAGAGATTGTATGATCTAATTTCTTGATGACATACACATAATTATATATTTATTCCATATAGTGTACAACATAGATGATGGAAACATAGCTAACTGTATTATAGTTGAATTATCCAGAAAATTATAAAGTGTTTTTAATAATATGACAAAATACTTAATTTCAACTCACACCAAACCAATTCTTCAAATAAAAGTACCAAAAATATAACTATAATGCATAAAACTCCCCTTGCTTAAGCACTAAGACCCCATTCCTTCAACTCCTTCTTGAGGTCCACCATATAATTCTTTGGCAAAATAATTGTCACGGTTCTTCCTCCGCTCAAAGTTTTTGCATTACTTTTATCATTAATATCTTTTGGACTCGGAAGTACCAAAACTACCCCTTCTTCTCCAACACCATCCACAAAACAATTCACAAATCTTGGGCTTAACCCTTTCAGCTCGAACCCATAGAAGTCCACTTCTTCCAAGTTAACAAATGTCAAATTCGACCCGTATATAATACAATCACATCCTCCAGGGTCTCGGCCCACAACCTCTTCAATTTGATCCCTTATGCTCTCGGCCCTGTCTTGGATCAGGGCCGCGAGCTCTTTGGGATGGGCCTTCCCTATGGAAAACTCCGCCTTGACCGAGCCCACAAATTGGTTGTTCCTTAGGGCCATGGCATCCTCTATTGGGCTTGCGGCGTCTTTCTTGATGACTGTCACTGTGTTGGGCTCAGGCCCATCTTTGATTCTTGCTATGGCCCGCCAGATTACGGCACTTAGCATCTCAAAAGATTGGATTGGGCTTAGAGTGGAATCATTCTCATAAAATTTAGCTTGCAATTGGGTCAATTGAGTGGGCTTCAAATGAAGGGAGATTGTGCCCATTTCACAGGGAAAGGGCATGATCCAATGGTCTCCAAGTGGGCCCACTATCTTTAGAGATGATGGGTCTGAGTTTATGGGCTTATTGGGCTTGAGATTTCTGGCAGGTTTTTTGTTTAGGCTGGGCGAAAATTTGGGCTTTAGTCCATTCAAGAATAGTGCTAAAGTGTTCATGTAGTTTGCTGCTGAAAATGCATCTCCTAGCACATGGGCCCAGCTGAGGCCCAAAGATAATCCTCCACATTTGAAAGAGGTAATCTGTACAATCATAAAAACAAACACTCCATGTTGTCACAAAGTCGCAATGAAACTAAGACTCTAGAGGTCTTTCTTAATGTTTTTTGTATTTCTTATCTCTATTTTTAATTTTTTTTTTTTAAAATATCATTTCGAGGATAACATCTAAAGACCACAAACTTTCATATAAAACTATGACATGTGGGGTATAAAAATTTATGAGGCGGCCCTAGCTTATCACCATAATAAACAAAATATCTATATCTTTTGCATATTCAGGTAAAACCGTCAATTATTAAACCACTGCTAACTCAAATAATGGTTTTAGGGTAAAGCCGCTAATTTGATTAGCGATTGTAGGGTAACTTACTAATTGAACTGGAGGTTTTATCCATATATTCTAATGTGTTGCGCGTTTAATTATAAGTATGCTCGTTTAATTACAAGTATGCCATTAGATAAACATTTCAAGTTTATATGGTGATGGAGGAATAGATGGGGGGAGTTTCTAGATTTTGTGTGACTTGCGTACGAAATCTCCTACGAGTAGCTACCAACTGTTGAGCAATAAAGTCTCATTAATTGGTAAACTGACAAGTCAACAACCTACTATAGTACAATTTAGGCTGATGATGCAAATCGATCAAAGAGGTGGAATCCATTTTAATTTCGGAATATTGCTTTAATTATAAATGATTAAATATTTGTTGATAATTGAATATATTTTATACAATTATACATAAGTTTATTTTAAAAAGAATACTCCTTAGATGTCAACCATAAATATTTGCTTTTCATAACTATAATTTATATAAGTTATTAAATAAACTATGCAAATAATGAAAATAATAAAAAAAAAAAAAAAAACATTAAAATAAAAAGAAACAAAAATATTTTACTCCTTAGATTTCAAACATTAATACTTTCCATATAGTATATATTAATATATTCGAATGAAGGCAGGGATCTCTTGATCCTTTATGAAATATGATTTATAGTTTAAATATATAAAGACATAATGCATTATAATAACATAATACATTAGTGTTCTATTTAATTGGTACATGCTATTTAGCAACTTTTTGTTATATATATATATATATATATATATATATATATATATATATATATATATATATATATATATATATATATATATATATATATATATATATATCATCATCATCATTATTATCCTTGTATTTTATGTGATAGAGTGCATGTGCTTTACGTATTATATACACACTTGATTAAGGGCTTGTTCTGTTCAGCTTTATTTCAGTTCAGTCCAGCTTCAATCAGTTCAGTTCCTAATTTCTATCTCTCATAAACAATTCATTTGAGTTCAGTTCAGTTAAATTCAATTATTTTCAATAAAATCGGAACATGTCCTAAAAACCAAATTTAAATTTTTCTTAGTTTTTTAAGAACAAATTATTTGTTAAATTCCTTCATCATAAAATTTATTAGTTAAATATTTATTATCACAGGTATAATTTTTGTAGATACTCTTTAAACTATAAATTTAAATTAATTCCTCAATGATAGATATTATATTAACGATAATATTAGGATATACAGGCATTATGAAAAATATTGTCGTACACAATTTGGTTGGAGGATAGTGAATTAACGTCCAATATATTGTGGTTGTCAATTGTCATGCCATAAAGTTGTCCATATATATTTAATGTAAAATCATCCAATTTCCAAATTTGGAACTTGGAAACAAACTTTTTCTTGATAAATAATAAAACACGGATTATGTCACTAAAGTAACAAATTGAGGTCCACTAAAGGATACTATCTCTAACACCTTGTTTCACTTTGATTGGACAATTAATTTATTGTGGTTAGGTTGATATAATATATGGTTTCTTCAATTTAATATCTAAGGTGTTTGGCTCATAAGTTGATATTGATTTGAAATAATCATCAAATTCAAGATCAGTATGATATGAGTTTGGATTTTGATTATTTTATATGGAAATGATTATTTATTTTTAAGTTGATATATCAAGGTTTGGTATTGAATATTCGAATCATTTTTTCATTGTGTTTTTAAGCTTTACTTAGGTATATGCCCTTATTTTTCAATAATTATGCTTGATATGAAAATAAAATAAAATAAAATTGTTAAAATTATATATTATAACATGGTAAAACCGTAAAATGTGTTTTTGCATGAAACAAAATAAAAGTGAATACGTTAGATAAAAAACACCTCAATATAGGAATAAATTAAGCGATCGAATGCGTACATGAAACATATATAAATAGATTTCACCCAAAAAAAAAACATATATAAATAGAGCAAGTATTAATTATTTCAAAAACTGAGGAGTCAAATTAGTAATTATGTCATCCCACAAATTAATTTTTGGCAGTTCCCCTCTTTGCCCTGGACCATCATCCACCTCATTGATCTATATCATCTATTGCATTTAAGGTATGCAATCAATGCTAGTTTAGATTTTAGTATGGTATGAATTATGATAAAGATTGATAAAGATACTTTTTTCCTAAGTGAATCAAAAAATTTATAAAATAATAACCTCTAAATTCATGAAACAAAATTATGATAAGCAAGATTGAAAAGGATATGTATATAAAGATGTTTTTTCTCCAAAGCATCCATATGATTATTTTTATTGCTTGAAACAAAAGTACTAAGGATAATTGTTTTTTACATAATATGGTTTGTGGGTGTATCCGATCCGTGTATGCATGATTGTTTTCATGTGTAGAGATATCGAGTTACAAGTACAAGTCAGTAATCGATGTAGATGAGATTCAATTCTTAATTTGTTTTTTTTTTTTTTTTTGGAGATTCAACTTTTTTTTTTTTTTTTTTTTTTTTTTTTGAGATTCAACTCTTAATTTTGAGTACTCTATACTTTGAAACTTTAGTCAATTAATTATGTTGACATCTATTGTATGCTATTGGCCTGGTAAAACATGACGATATTGAAAATAATACTCGTATGTGCTTGGATTTAAACAACATGCGGGATTATTATTAATTTTTTTTTTTTTTTGCTACAGGAAAACAAAGGCAACCTTATTTATTACACCTACATGTATAAATGAATTTGTTGGCCCTACCAGTATGTAGTAAACATACTTGTTTATGCTTTCAAAATCAAATTAAGTGGTTGAGTAATCACTAAAAATAGATATATATATTATTTATGATGATAGATTTACACACAGAAACAAATTATATGCAGCCATGCAGCCGTATTTTGATGATTAAATTAATTACAACAAAGAAACAAACGAGTGTTTTAGGTGGTGGTTATGCAAATTAATGGAATAAGTATCTAAAAAAACAAAATATAAATTAAATAAAGAGTGTTACCAATTAAGCCTAGATTTGTGGACCTTGCAAACAAATCCTAAAGTGGAGAAAGTAACATCTATCTATGTTTGGAGTTTGTTCGTTGTCATTAGACTTGATATTATTTTATGATTATTTAATGAAATAATTTTATAAAACTATATACCCTTTATAGTTGAGGTCTAAATTCAATCACGGACCAAAACAATTTCAAACATATATAGATGAGTAGATGATGACAACAATATCTATATATACATATTCAATAATATATGATCTGATTCACATAAAATAGTATATGCGAATATTAATTATGAACAATAAATACAATTTAAATCAAAAGAAAGATTTATCGAGGCAAACCTGTAGAAAAACAAGAGGAGAGAAAGTGAGCTCAGGGCCAAGAACATTATCAGCAACAAGAAGCCTTTGAGAAGAAGTATCCTCCATTTGAATCCATTCATCTAGGGTTTTCGAGCTTTTGGCTTCGACAAATCTAACACCGCAATCGTTACACTTGATAAAAGGTCTACCATCTTCTTCAGATCTCCTAAACCTTCCACAAGATTCATAATAGTAACAAAGCCATGCAAAAATAGCCTCCTTCAATTTAAAAGGGATTAATCCCTCAATTGCTTGACTATCAAGAAAGTACACTACCCTTAAATAATGTACTTTCATTGCTAAATCCATGTTATTAGGCTCATAAGCTAAATTTCCCGTTACCGTCGCCGATCCTACGGAAGATAATCTTATCCCATAAACAAGATTATCTTCATTATGATTATCATTAGAGTTTTTCATAGTACTACAAACTACCATTATTATGGTATGTAATATGTATATTATTATTCAACCTTTTTTTTTTTTTTTTTTTTTTGGTATGTTATATTGATAATTGTGAGTTAGGGTAGTATATGGTATTTATAGAGAAATTAAAAAATAATAAAAATGGGTTCATAATTCATTAATCATATGATACAAAGAGTAGTTGTAAGCAATGAAACATAGCATTAAATATTGATAGCTTGCTTGTGTAAGTGGTGGAATTAATGGTAATAAGTTGAATATTTCGTACATATAAGTGTGGTGGCATGGACAGCAAATGCTTCTACGAAGTATTTGGTGTGCCAATTTAATTGATGAGAAATTATTATTACTGCTTTAAATTCTCTCTTCTCGTATTACTCCATTAATTAGAGAGAAAACTACTCCATATTAGGGTAACGAACGCTAGTGTAATATGAGTATATTTTATTTGGGTATGCTCTATTTACCTGATTTAATTTCACTGATATGAATTTATTTGAACTTATTGACTAACTTATCTAAACTTATTACGCCTTATTAAAATTTATTTTAGTTGTAATTTATACTTGAGTAATCCTTATCAAAACTTATTGAGCCTGATATGAACTTATCTGGATTCAAATGAACCAGTTACACCTGAAATAAGTGAAAATAAGGTGAATATGACCCTTAGTAAGATAAAAAAAAAATAGATAAATAAATAAATAAAAAAAAATTAAAAAAAAAAACATGTCATGGTCCTTTTTCCTAGCCTTAATGGTTAGGTTCGTTATTATGGGCTTCGGATACCATTTTTCAAGCAATATATTAATTGGTACGTAAATTATGTAAAGCGCTATACATAAATTATAAGTGATGCTAAGGATTGTATATAGCATTTTTCATAAATTAAATATCATTATATCAAGAACTAAATTTATAACTTGTATTGGCGCCTTTATTTGAGGTCTTGTCTTATACATTGTTGTTTTAGAGTTTGTACTAAATTTGATATTTGTTGTTATTGTTTGCAATATATATATATATATATATATATATATATATATATATATATATATGCTTCCTCCTTTATTGCATTGCTTTTTTTAGACCTTGTTAGGATTTTTATATAGTTATTCTTGTTAAATAATGGAGTTCTTTCTTATGAAAATTAATATAAGTATGTATGCGTTTTATACATGAATTCATAAACTAGCTCGTATAATATAAGGTTTATAGAATGAGTATTGTTTTTTTCTCGATCATGTCGACAAGATGAATAAATGAAAGGCAGGTAGATCGATCTCTACTCTCTAGTGTTTGAGCAAATGAATGCTGGTATCATGCATCTAATTAACCCCGGATAAATTGTCACCTACTCCGTACTATGTTCTAGGTGAACCTTCATTACAAATTTAACTAACTTAATGAAATACGTATTTATTACTTAAATATATACAGTTAATTTATTCCTTTTTTTTTTAAGAAGAAGAATAAGAAAAAGACTAGTGCTTTTATTAATCTTCGTCCATGAGTACATTCATAGATATACTAGAAATCTTTTTTTTTTGGACAACGGTTTAAATAAATATAACAGTATTACATACAAGCCTTACTGTCTTCAAAAAGAAAGAAAAAAAAAACTACAAGCCTTACTAGCTCCTTTGTTACAACGAAAATATATTAAATTAAAGGACATCATGGTTTACACATATATACTTGTAGCCACACGGCACTATTCTAGCAAGGTTATGGGAGCTAGTACATAAGACCAAGAACAAAACTCAAAACAAGATCGAGCTAAAAATTTAGATGCTGTCCAATATATATATATATATATATATATACTCCTTTGAACCATCCAAAAGTAGATCAATTTGATATATTTTTTTGTAATGGTTAAGATAGGGGGATCCCCCTATCACATGAATGAGGGGATGAGGATCGAACCTCTAACAATTGGGGAAGATATTCTCCAAAAGTAGATTGATGGTGTCAACTGTCAAGTATATGACGATGATTTGAACCATAAAACAAAAGGATCGTTTTCAGTCCAATCGTGATAAGTGAGGTGCTCTCATAGTTATTAAAGACTGAAAGGATAAGTATAATTTTGGAAGCTTGAGTAAGGTAAAGGCTACACATACAACCTTAATTTGTCATGTTTTTATTGGCTAGAATTATGGGTCTAAGTTACATTTGAATTCAATTTATATTTGACTCCTAGTTTTCTCCCTTTTTTGGTGATGTGTCAAATTTCTAATGGTGTTGTATGTAGGGACCACATACAATGATTGTATGTTGTATGTTTGGTGCCTTATCAAATTCATGGAAATTAATGAAGCAAAAAGACACTTGTTAGTTGTGACAAAGCAAGAATAATGATGACGACTACGCCAAGCAATTTTCTAATGTGGATCATGCATGCAAGGTGATCGGATCATGCATGCAAGGTGATCGGATCATGCATGCAAGGTGATCCATGGAACCTCAAGTTATAAACACTAGTGCACTATGTTGAACTTATTTTGTTGGTCGCCACACAATTCTAATATTTCCTCTATCCCATAATATATGTTGGAATTTTTTTTATTATAATATATGTAGTCAGAAATCACCTTTTAAAACAGAGTTTTTGTAAAAATCCACCTTTTAAAAAGATTTTATAAGTTGTAACAATAGGTTTGATTCACATTTTATGGCATATATATATATATATATATATATATATATATATATATATATATATATATATATATATATATATATAAAGGCTTTTTTAGTTTACTTTATTTTTTTGCTTATCTAAACTAATCTGATCTAGTCTGATTTTATCTGATTGTTTGATTTGACCAAGTGGGGTCTTCTTAGATTCGTAATTATGTGTATTTTATTATTTCTTAATTTTTTCATCACAAAACCAAAGATATTTAGCAATAAATAATTGCACATAAAACGATGATCTGATTTGAATTTTTTTCTTTTATCTAATCTAAACTTTTTTTTTAATCAGATTTGATCTGGACTTATTTTTCCGAAATAAATAAAAATAAGTTGAATTAAGAAGGCCTTAATTGTACACATGGAAAAATAATAGAGTGGTTGAATGTAATTATATAGAGCATTTATTCTTGATAATCTTTGATATGCAAATAAAAGAATATGGGAAAACAAAATTTATATGAGAAAAATAAATTTGCACAAATATTGTTGCAAATTGGAGGGAATTTTGGTAAAAAAATTAACATTTAGAATTGTTGAAAAAAGCAAATGGGGTGAACATTTTGGGAGTAAAATTTGTCCATAAGGGACTATCAAAAGGGGACGGAGGGAGTAAAAGATATTCTGAAATATTTCATTGGGTATATATATATGATTGTTAACTGAAAAGTAAATATCATAAGTTATAAATAGTTTACTTAAAAATTTTGCCAAAAGAGAAAAAAAAAAAAAAGCGAAAAGGCAGGAATTTTTTTTTTATAAGGTAATAACAAGTGTCATGAAAGAATTTGCTTATAGTATAAGCTAATAGATATTTGAACCTTTTTTTTTTTTTAAATGAAAAAGGTTTAGCTTCTTGTTCAAAATTGCGTCCATAAACATGTATGGAATATCAGCATTTAATAATTCATTTATTGAAATATTGCAAAAATATGCATGAAAAGTGTGTTTAGGTATAGGCATTTACTAATCCATTTATTGAAATATTCTACATTCATCTACAAAATATGTCATAAGACTAATTATTACTCTTTTTTTTTGAAATAAAATTGATTCATAAATAAGTCATATGACATCTACAAAGAGATTTAGATCTAAAAATACATAATAATTGAATCAAATAAAAACATTCTGTAAGCAAGCTACGATCGTTGTTGCAAATCGTACATTCTGCATACCCTCTTTCATATCGCTGTGATTTACAACCTTCTTCGGCGAGGGGGTCTATCGATTTGTTGTAGCCGTGTAGAAAATTTCCGTCTGATTCGTTCGATTGTTGTCGAAATATTAATCTCTTTTTCAATCCCACACAAAATTTTACCCATGAGACTTTGAATTGTAAAGTGCTTACGGACAAAAGTATTTTGAGCTTCGTATGTATTAGTTTTTTTTGTTCATAGTTGTACGATTTGTCAAATTAATTATAATGTTCTTCTGCTTTATAATAATTATTATTTTTTGGCTTGATATATGTAAGTATATATTTTATCGTACATTAAAAAAAGACGATTAAAAATTAGGGGGGAAAACGGTAATGGACCCTAGATCCTGCCCAGACCCTACTAGACCCATAGGGTCCAGGTAACCCTAAGGGTCTGGTTAGGGTTCAAATATGGTAAAAATTAAAATTATGGGTATGAGTCTGAGTATTACTAGACCCTACCCTTTGCCATCCTTATCCCTAATCCTTTCATTTCCAAAGTTTATGAACATTAATAATTCAATTTAATTAGAAAGAAATGGAGGTTTTGACAAATAACTAAAAATCACCCTATGTTTCTAAAAGATTATCAAGAATAAATGCTCTATATAATTACATTCAACCACTCTATTATTTTTCCATGTGTACAATTAATCTCTCTACTTTTTTTCATATTCAATGTCAATTTACTTTTTCAATGTACTTTAACCATTCTTATTTGTGTTTATTAATTCCCATGAAAAATGTGGATGATTTACAAAAATATAGCTTTTAAGAAACTTATTTACGGTTTTGCATTGGAATGAAACTTATTTACGAAAATATAGTCCACGTAGGCTTGGAGATACATTTGGGGGTAATTTTTTTCGTTAGAGACAAACCGCTAGCGGTTAATAGTCTAAAACCGCTACTTGAGGTAGCGGTTTGTCATTAGTACTCTAAGTAAAGATACATTTACGCTTTGTTTGGATAGCAAAGAAGGAAGGAAAAGAAGGGGAGGGAAAATGAAGGAAGGGAAGGGAAAAGAAAGGGAGGGGGAGCCGGGGAGGTGAGCTCCATTTTCCCTCCAAATCTCTCCAATTTTGGAGGGATTATGGTTATTAAAGAGAGAGGGAAAATGGATCCCTCCCTCTCCTTCCCCTTCCTTCCCCCAATCTTTTACCCAAACAAGAGATTTTGTCTCCCTCCATTTCTCTTCTCTTCTTTTCCTTCCATTTCTTCCTATCCAAACAAAGTGTTAATCAATTTATGAAGGGTAAAACTGCTACCTCAAGTAGTGGTTTTAGTACATAAACCGTTACTTGAGGTAGCGGTTTTACTTTGAAAAATAAAATAAAAACTTATCCGACCCTACGTGGACAGTAATTTCGTAATTAAGTTTCATTCCGACGCAAAAGTGCAAATAAGTTTTAAAAATAACCATACTTTCGTAAATCACATAAGGGACTATCAAAAAGGGACGGAGGGAGTATATACTTTATATTTTGTAATATTATTGTGAAAAATATTTAATAACTAGTGACATACTAACACTAAATGAATTTCCTATACTAATCATAGTATAACTAGGGAAATTTATGACAAATTGACGCATCTAACAATATTATCAATGCTAAATAATTCTTAATCTTTTCTTTCAAGTTTCATATATCCGTTAGGTTTCATTTATTATTTCCCTTAATTTTTATATCAATGCATCTTTTTGAGTTGTTATTTGCTTGACTATCGATGAATAAATGGAAAATTGTAAAGGGCAAATTATTTAAGAAACAGACCGACCAACAACATATGAAAATAAGCATTTACATAATTTGCCGTGTACGCATAACGGCTTAAGTCATTCTGTACCCCCATCTCATAAGTCATTATAAGTCACACAATCCATAAAATACATTGTAACCCTCTAGCATTCCATTTTCTACGATGTGCCTCCCATTTTTTAGAAATCTACATTGAAATCTCAAAATACATTTACTTTCTATACGGTAACCTTGCCGTTATCCCACCGTTATTAAATTCCAATAATGGAATCCACTCTCCACTAAAAAATTATTTTTTATCGATTTGCGTGTTAAAAAATTGTTCTGTTCAAGGTTTTGGGGGCTATTTTACTCTTAAGAGTCCAAATGGAGCTCAGATTTAACAAAAAATAACATAAATACCTCGTTTTGCGTATTAAATACGTAAACACAAAAATCGAGACTTTTTAAATACGCAAAACGAGGTATTTATGTTATTTTTATGCTAAATCTGAGCTCAATTTGGACCCTTATGAGCCAAAATAGTCCCCAAAACCTTTAACAGAACCATTTTCAATATGCAAATCGATAAAAAATTATTATTAAGTGGTGAGTGGGCCCCACTAACGGAATTTGATAACGGCAAGCTAAGGTTACCGTATAGACACTGAATGTATTTTTGGGTTACAATGTGGATTTCTCAAAAAGGGAGACACATCGTAAAAAACGAAAGTTACAGGGTTATAATGTAGAAAAACCCTTTTTCTGTTTTTTTTTTTTTTTTTTGATGAAAATCCATAAATGTCTAAGCAAACGTTAGTATGTATCACTTTTAAATACTAAGGAATAAGATTTAATTATACACGAGTACTAGTAGGACAAAAAGGAATGGAGAAAGTACAAGTAATGGAAACACATCTTATATATTGATCTTAACCATTAGTGTATAAGACAAAAAGGAACAGAGAAAGTATTGCCTAAAAAGAAAGTACAAGAAATGGAAACACTGCTATGCTCATAATGTGAAAAATTATCACACTAGACATATAGAGCTTGTTTTGTTCACCTTATTTTTGCTTATCTGATCTGGTCTGATCTGAATGTCAGATTTGACCAAACTTTAACCTTAAATATAGAGCTGTCAAAAGTTGACTCGTCCCGAAATACCGACTCAAAACCGATTATTAACCAACCCTTCTGAACCCGAAAAAATGGTGACCAAAACCCGACCTGACCCGACCTGAAACCAACCCTAGACCCAAGTTGATCCGAGTATGTGAGTCCCAAACCCGAACATGAACTGACCTGGAGATGACCCGACCCGAATTTAACCCGTAAATTATTGACCCGAACCGAACCCGACTTGAACCGAAATTGACCTTAAGCCGTTCTAACTCGTCAAAACCCAAATTTAACTCGACTTGTCACTAACCTGACCTGAATTTAACCCGACCCGTTCCTATCCCGACCCAAATTTAACCCAACCTGTTACAAACCAGACCCGAAATCAATCCGACTTGTTATTGACCTGACCCAAATTCAATCCGACTTGTTATTGACCTGACTCGAATTTTACCAGACCTATTACTAACCCGACCCAAAAATTCAACCCAATATGTTACTAACCCAACTCGAAATCAACACGACTTGTTATTGACCCGACCTAAATTCAACCCAAATTGTTCTTGACCCGATTTCAAATCACCTTAACTACAATTTAGACCACCTTATTATTGTTGATCAAAGCATTTTGTCTAGGGAGACCAAGTCGATCGGTTCAGGCCAGCAAAAGAAAGGAGCATCAACCTGAAATTTAAGAGTAAAATATAGTATATATTTGTTGTATGGTCAATGGAGATAATTATCTTTCTAAATTATAGACTATAGTTCCCTAGTATATTGTCATATATATTATAGTCAAAGGAAATAATTAGCTTGATAAAAATGATAATTATCTATTTATAGTTAGTTGAACCCAAATATGACCTCACTTGGAAATGATCCAACCTAATTGTAACCTGCAAATTATTGACTTGAACATAACCCGACCTGAATCCGAGAATGACCCGAATTGAAAATGACCCAACCTGATTATAACCCGCAAATTCTTGACTTGAACCCGAGAATGACCCGACTTGAAAATGACCCGACCTGATTATAACCCGCAAGTTATTTACTTGAACCTAACCCGACTCAAACCCGAGAATGACCCGAACTGATTATAACCCGCAAATTATAGAAATGTACCGAACCCGACTCGAACTCGAGAATTACCCTAACCTATTTTAACCGGTGAAAAACTGAGTTAAACCCGACCTATAGTTAACCCGACCCGAATGTAACCCGACCTGTTATTAACCCGACCCAAACCCGATAAGAAGTATTACCCGACGTGACCCGACCCACTCTTACCGATCCAAACCCGACCTGTTTACCAGAGTTGACAGCTCTACCCGAAACCTCCAAAATTTCTCAAAAAGCGTGAATATTAGTTTTCAATTTTGGAATTTTTTTGACTTTTTTTCACTTGAAAATTAAAATTGCAAAAGTGTTTACCATGATCCATAATATCCTCCGAGAGTCCAATTGGTTGGGTGGAACCATCCAATTTGCCTTTAAACGACCAATTTACCGATTTACAACTTGCACCGATTTCATTAACTCAAGCCTACCACGAACATTTATGACAACATATAATGATCATGTATGGTTCCAAACGGAATTATATGACCCCGAAATGTATCCCCTAAAATCTCAATGCTTTTCGACACCGGGCTTTGAAACCTCCAGAATTTCTCAAAAAGCTTGGATATTAGCCTTCAATTTTGGAATTTTTTACATTTTTTCGCACAAAAATAAAAATTGCCTAAATGTTTATCATGGTCCCTAATACCCTTTGTGAGTCCAATTGGGCGGGTGGAATCATCCTAATTGCCTATAAACAGCCAATCTACCGGTTTACAACTTGCACCGATTTCATTAATTCAAGCCTACCACGAACATTTATAACAACAACTAATGATCATATATGGTTCCAAGAGACATTAAATGACCCCAAAAAGATGTATTCCATAGAATTTCAAGACTTTTCGACACCTGGCCCCGAAGACTCTAAAAATTCTCAAAAAGCATGGATATATCCTTCAATTTATGAATTTTTTTACTTTTCTTCGTCTGGAAATAAAAATTACCGAAATTTTACCATGGTCTGATCTCTAATACCCTTCAGGAGTCCAATTGGGTGGGTGAAACCATCCAACTTGCCTTTAAACGACCAATTTACCGGTTTACAACTTGTGCCGATTTCATTAACTCAAGTCTACCACAAACATTTATGACAACATATAATGATCATATATGGTTCCAAACGGCATTATTTGACCCCGAGATGCATCCCCGATAATCTAAATTCTTTTCGACACCGGGTCCCAAAACCTCCAAAATTTCTCAAAAAGCGTGGATATTAGCTTTCAATTTTGGAATTTTTTACTTTTTTCGCCTGAAATAAAAATTGCCGAATTATTTACCATGATATTTAATACCGTCCGGGAGTCCCATTGGGTGGGTGGAAGTGTGGAACCATCTAATTTGCCTTTATACGACCAATTTACCGGATTACAACTTGCACCAATTTTATTAACTTAAACCTACCACAAACATTTATGACAACAAATAATGATCATATATGGTTCCAAACGGCATTATATGACCCCGAGATGTATCACCTAAAATTTCATGACTTTTTGGCACCGGGCCCTAAAATCTCCAAAATTTCTCAAAAAACGTGGATATTAGTCTTTAATTTTGGAATTTTTTTGATTTTTTTTTGCCTGGAAATAAAAATTTCCTAAATTTTTACCATGGTCCCTAATATTCTCCGGGAGTTCAATTGGGTTGGTGGAACCATCCAATTCCCTTTAAACGACCAATTTACCAGTTTACAACTTTCACGGATTTCATTAACTCAAACATACTACGAACATTTACGACAACATATAATGATCATATATGGTTCCAAACGGAATTATATGATCCCGAGATGTATCCCCTAAAATATCAAGACTTTTCTACACTAGTTCTCGAAACCTTCAAAAATTTTCAAAAAACGTGGATATTAGCCTTCAATTTTGGAATTTTTTAATTTTTTTTCGTCCGAAAATAGAAATTGCCGAAATGTTTACCATGGTCCCTAATACATTCCGGGAGTCCAATTGGGTGGGTGCAATCATCCAATTTGCCTTTAAACGGCCTATTTACCGGTTTATAACTTGCACCGGTTTCATTAAATCAAGCCTACCACGAACATTTATGACAACATGTAATGATTATATATGGTTCCAAACGTCATTATATGACCCTGAGAACTATTCCCTAAAATCTCAAGACTTTTCGACACCGAACCTTGAAACCTCCAAAATTTCTCAAAAAACGTTAATATTAACCTTCAGTTTTTGAACTTTTTAAATTTTTTTTGCCTGGAAATAAAATTTTCCAAAATGTTTACCACGGTCCTTAATATCTTAAGGGAGTCCGATTGGGTTTGTGGAACCATCCAATTTGCTGTTAAACGACCAATTTACCGGTTTACAACTTGCATCGATTTACCGGTTAACAACGGCCAATTTAATTAACTTGCACCGAACCCGACTTGAACCGAAATTAACCTTAATCCGTTTTAACCCATCAAAACCCGAATTTAACCTGACTTGTTACTAACCTGACCTGGATTCAGCCCGACCTGTTCCTTACCCGATCCGAATTTAACCCAACCTGTTACAAACCCGACCCAAAATCAACCCGACTTGTTATTGACCTTACCCAAATTCAACCTGACTTGTTATTCACTCGACCCTAATTTTATCAGACCTATTACTTACCCGACCCAAAAATTCAACCCGATCTGTTACTAACCCGACTCGAAATTAACACGACTTGTTATTGACCCGACCTAAATTCAAACCAAATTGTTCCTGACCTGATTTCAAATCACCTTAAATGCAATCTAGACCACCTTATTTTTGTTGATCAAAGCATTTTGTCTAGGGAGACCAAGTCGGTCTAGGCTAGCAAAAGAAAGGAGCATCATCCTCAAATTTAAGAGTTAAATATAGTATATATTTGTTGTATGGTCAATGGAGATAATTATCTTTCTAAATTATAGACTATAGTTCCCTAGTATATTGTCATATATATTATAGTCAAAGGAAATAATTAGCTTGATAAAAATGATAATTATCTATTTATAGTTAGTTGAACCCGAATATGACCTCACTTAGAAATGACCTGACCTGATTGTAACCTGCAAATTATTGACTTGAACATAACCCGACTTGAATCCGAGAATGACCGACTTGGAAATGACCTAACCTGATTATAACTCGCAAATTATTGACTTGAACCAAACCCGACTTGAACACGAGAATGATTCGACCTGATTATAATCCGCAAATTATTGATTTGAACCGAACCCGACTCAAACCCGAGAATGACCCGACCTGAATCTAACCCGCAAATTATTGACTTGAACCGAACCCTACTCGAACCCGAGAATTACCCTAACCAGTTTTAACCCATGAAAACCCGAATTAAACCCGACCTATTGTTCACCTGACCCAAATGTAACCCGACCTGTTATTAAACCGAGCTAAACCCAACCCAAACCCGATAAAAAGTATGACCCGACGTACCCTAACTCAAGCATGACCCAATTCAAACCCGACCCGCATAGGTTATGGAATTAATCCGAATTGACCCGACCTACTCTTACCCGACCCAAACCTGACCCGTTTACCCAAATTGACAGCTCTACTTAAATATACGATAATCTATACGGAAAAAGTGTATCAAGTGGAGTCTTGTTAGATTTGTAATAATATCTGATCTGAATTTATTTTTTCTGAAATAAGTAAAAATAAAGTAAACTAAATAAGGCCATAATTTCAACATAAGAAAATGTGATTACTTGTATCAGTTTTACACTTACGATTTCATCCCAAACCAAACAGAACCTTAAACTAGAGGTAAGAATAAAATATATAGTCCATTATGAAAAGTAATAAAAAAAATACTCCATCCTTTTTTTCAAGTGCTCCATTGAAAAAAAAATATATTCCATTGTCAACCTAACGTTCCTCAAGAAATAAACAAAAAGTACTCCGTTGAAACTTGGCTGAACTTATATGAACTTACCTAAACTAATCTGATCTTATTAGACCTTATTAAAACGTATTTTAATTGTAATTTGTACTTAGGTAACCCTTATTACAGTAGAACTTATTACACCCGAATTAAACTTATCTGAACTTATTACACCTGAAATAAGTGAAAATAAGGTAAACAGAACCGACCCTAATTAAAACAATAATATCTTTAATTATCAATCATACAAATAACAAATGAATGTGAGAGAAAGCTCAAGTGGTTAGAACTTCCCTCCCGATTCCAAGAGATATTGGGATTGATTCTTACCCCGGTCCTTTATGTCTCTCTAAACACCAAAAAATAAACTTTTAAAAATAAATAAATAAATTATAACAATTGTATATTTCACAAGCTTTAGTAAAAGTGGGTCAAGTGAATAATGCAAAAAACCCCAATGAACACTTACCGTTACTCTGTTTGCTATTTTACCATTGATATTTTGCTAGAGATGTGGTTCACTTCAAAAGTTCAAATCAATCTAAATAATCCTAAGCATACGGGGAAACAATATACGTAGTATACAAGTATACGAAGTATATATCAAGCTACCTCTTCCCATTTCCTTCTATGTTACATTTCTCTGTAAATTAAGAGTATTATGTTACAAATCAAAATCGGTGGGTGCATGCACCACAGCTATGTTTCTCTTGCACTGAAAAGATTAGCAAAGGCTCCCATTGCTCTAACAAAAATATTTTAACAAGCTAATACATTTCCCATCTAAACAATTTTCCCAACCGTAGTGACTATAGCCTTTTAGGGAAGCTGATTATACTCCCCTTACGAAAGAATCAATTTATCTCATGCCAGGAGGCCCTAAAATTGCCATCAAAACCCTAGCTCTTGGAGCGAGCAGCATCATAGCTGAGGCAGGTGTGACACAACCGACAGCTTCCTTCAATTTCAGAAAGCTCTGGAAAAGAGTTGATAACCACACTACATGCTAATGTACAGAACATGCAGGAAGAGCTCAGTCCAATCTACGAAATTCGTAGCTTCAAGGAGCATGCTTTTGAGGCAGAGATTTTGGAATTTCAATCTCACAGCCTCTGCTGCAAATATTTCCGAGCGTGGCTAGGATTTCCTCCTCAGAGAGCAGGGGTAAAGAATAACCACAACCACAATTCATGGAGCCAATCAGTGCGGAATAACATATGGCAAAGCATAAACATCTACTGGTTCTAACCACAAGGCTCTTGCCCATACCTGCGGCATCTCATTGATCCCAGATGATTTGACCTCTGGCTTCCTTGATGGGGAGCAATTGCTGTCGAACAGCCAATCTTGGTCGTCAAAACCAGACCATTCATCTAATTTAGGTACTGAAAGCACCTGGTCAAGATACTTGGTATCTGGATGAGGTGGCTTTGTAGGAGCAACAGATTTCCGTTCTGCTTTTGCAGTTGTTTCTCGAGAAGACTGTGTAGAGGGTTCAGCAACTGTGCCATTTATCTTGCATTCCTTGCCATCCACTTTAATTTTCATGGCTGGCCTCTGTGTATCATCATGAGAAAGATTATGTTCCACTATACTATTTGTGGGAGGGCGCTGTGTAACAGGAGCAAATGCGGCAGAATTCTGGCAAGGCTCCAAGCTCCTTCCATTTTCCGTCAACGGATGGGGAGAAGCTGTTGTTCTTGCCAGCTTATTAGGCCGAGTGACAAACTCTGTTGAGATAAACCCAAACATAAGTAGCATTCACATAAGCTACAGGAAAATTCAAGATCGTACATACATCATTGGCATGATAAATCTAACTAGTACTGTAGCAATTCACATTTGAGCACCATTCCCAATCTTTCACAGTCCAAAGAATAGGACTAGACTGTGATAGTCCTAGGAGCTGGATCCCTTTATTTTTCTTTTCATTTTTAACCACCACCTATATCTAACAGAAAATTAATCTATCTAATGAAGCAATTTCCACAAGCAGTCAAAAACAATGCTGAGAAAGAGCTCACCATCATAAATTCCATTGAGACCAGTGTCCTTTCGTTTCTTGAGATTATTATTCACAGTAGTAGCATGATGATTGCTATCCTTTGCATTGTTTTGAGACCCTACACTCTGGACACCTGAAACATCCTTCTTGTTTGCGTCCTTTGTGCTTGGCTTCAGCATGTGATCATCACTGCCATCTTTCATTCTTTGAATTTGCTTCTGTTCAGTTGTTGCCTTAGCTATCTCGTCTTTCTTCTTCTCCTTTTTCCTGTCCTTCTCCTTGAGAACTGATTTCTCTCTGTCTTTTTCCTTTCTTTTTTCTCCTTTTCTATCACCGCCTTCTTTCTCCCTGTTTTTTTCTTTCCCATCCACTTTCTGCTCAATCTTCTTATCCATGGGCCTGACAATTCCTCCCACTCTGTTTTGAACCACTCCAACAGGATTTGGGACCAAAGCACTTCCACCAGATTTGGCATCGCCAATGGCACCTCGTCCATCCATCCTTTCATCAAGAGTGGGTTTCTCTTTGGTCCTTTCCTTTGAATCCAGGAGAGATCCACCACTCTTTGAATCCAACTTGACAACTCCATCCTTCCTTCTCTCTGCACCAATATTCTTATTAGGATATTGATTGATTGCTCTCCTTTCTTCATCCATGCTCTTCCTGCCCAGATCTGAGGCATGATTAAAACTCTTAGCCTCATAGACTTGGTGATTGTTCTTAGTAACTGGGATTCCATTGTGAACTGCAGACAGCCCACCAATTTTCTTCTCAGCCAAAATAGCATTTTTGTCACTTTCCCTCTCCTTGTTCTTCTCGGAGGGATTATAAATATGGCTGTCAGCTGAACCCACAATCTTCTTCTCAACTGGAAGGAGATTGCTTTTATGTTTATCTTTATCTCGGTCCTTCTCCTTGTCTTTCTTTTTGTCTCTTCGTTTCTCCCTTTTGTCTTTCTTTTCTCTATGTCTTTCATCACTTCTTTCTTTGTCACGTTTTTCTTTTCCATCTTTCTTCTCCTTGTCTTTCTTATCCTTTTTGTGCTTCTTTTCTTTGTGCTTTTCCTGAAAAAGTCAACAATGAATCAACTCCAATCAAGATCATTGCAGCATGATATAGATAGATTTAACATATTTCGCAGCAAATCAATCAAGAGATCTTCACAAGACCAACGCAAGTCGACAACACTCCTAACTATAATAAAAGAGAAATATAGAGAAAGAACACAAAAGACATGAGTAAAAAAATTCAGTAATCAGGAGTAAAATAGGAAAAATGTGATAATTTTAAAACAGCTAAAGGTCAGAACACACTAAAAAGTAAAAATCACTACTTCCTGCTACTACAGTTCACATAATGATGGGATCACATTGGAAAATATATCTTCAGGTTTCAGGTGAACAGCTCATTCTCCAT
The DNA here is from genome assembly GCF_001683475.1 of Chenopodium quinoa. Taxonomy (NCBI): domain Eukaryota; kingdom Viridiplantae; phylum Streptophyta; class Magnoliopsida; order Caryophyllales; family Amaranthaceae; genus Chenopodium; species Chenopodium quinoa. The sequence continues at coordinate 628,986 of NW_018745461.1, forward strand.
TGGCAGCACACTGCTCTACCTTAGGTTCATTGAATTACATAAATTACCATTTTCCCCAAACAAAGGGAAGGAATAAAATTCATCTTTGCAATCAGGGTATAAAATGCAAAACCAGTGTTAGATTCACCTTGCATAAATTGCACCGTGTTTGCATGTTCATTTAGACAAATATTTATCTGTTGCACTTGATTTAGTGTTTAGCCAGTAGGGTCATATACATAAAATCATCAGTAACTTGAATTTACATAACTTGGAAGTCAAAACCATGAGGTGAGTAAAGTATTTATATACCAATGAACCAAAAAGAGCAGAAAATGCGTGATTAGCAAAACAACCGAAGTAATGTATGTATAACCAATGATACTGTAAACCCCAGAATAAGAATCAGAACATACGACAGCATTCATAATTTACAATCAAGAGCAGACCAAAGACAGTATATGTATGCGGAACATATAAAAAAATAGGGCTTTTTGTAAAATCTACCTAATAAAATTCATATTTTGCGAGAAACTACCTAATAAAAAAAATGTTGTAATAAACTACCTAATAAAGGTAAAATAATGTAAAACACTGTATGAGTAAAGGTAAAATGTTGTAAAATACTACCTATACCGAATTTTTACCGTTGATCGACCTCAAAACGCTCCCAAAACCACCGCTTTCATTCCCAAAACTAACACAACTTGCTTGAAATCGTCTCCACCACATCTAAAGCACCTTTCAACCCCAAAACCACCACCTCTAAGGCTCTAACCCTAAAAATCACTATCCCGAAGCACTAATCTACCCTCACCAACTCGGAATATCCTCCAACCACCCCGAAAATAACCTTACCACCTTGAAAATAAACCCTAACGGTGGTTTTGGGGGTGATCTAAGGTGGATCAACATCCTAAAATTAAGTCAACAGTGGAATTTCGGTCAAAGGTAGTACATTACAACATTTTATCTTTTATTAGGTAGTTTCTTACAACATTTTTTTTATTAGCTAGTTTCTCACAAAATTTAGGCTTTATTAGGTAGTTTCTCGCAAAATGTCCATATATATATATATATATATATATATATATATATATATATATATATATATATATATATATATATATATATATATTGTAAGCAGACTTAAGCAACAAGAGATAGAAATCATGTTGCCAAGTTACCATTTTAGAAAACCGAAACCAAACAAACAATATGGAAGATAAAGCCATATCCATTTCCAAAAAAAGTTATTTTGTGCTTCATGAACAAGATAGACATCCTTTCACTTTCTCAATCTTCTATTTATCTATTTGGCTCTTCATATATAAGTATACACAATGAAGAAACAGTTTTTTGTATGACAAAAACCAAATTGTCTTCCCAAAGATATATACTTCCCTCGTTATTTTTTACTTGAACATTTGAAGCTTTACACTTTAATATATTTAATATTTTAATTATCTTTTAGGAAATAGGGGGGGGGGAATGATATTTTTAAAACATATATCAAGACAAACTAACAAGATTCCATAGGATTATATTATTCCTTGTATATAAATCACAAAAGGAAAATTCCAAACGGTGCAAATATTAAAGAAGGAAGGAAATATTTCATTTACAATATCATCAATATATTTTGACAATTTGAAGATTTCTCAAAGAAAGACCTGCTCGACACTAGAGTGACCATTAAGCATAAAAGAACATCAACCAACTAAGAGCGTGTTGTAATAGACTGAAATCAGCTGAACTGAACTAAAATGAATATTTTATAAGAGAAGAAAATTAGGAGCTGAACTGAACTGAGCTGAACTAAAATGAAAATAAATGTATGAGAACAGGCCCTAATTCACACAAACATGTGCATTGTTAGGCAATTTAAAGTGCAAAAATGTTATTTTAACAAATGATGGATTCACCAAAGAAGTCATAAATACCCGTTTCTCCAAGTTTACTCAAACACGCCAATGCTCTTGGCAAGTATGAAAATGAACTAACCTCAATGAACACAAGATACACTACATAATGTCTTCAATCAGTAAACCATGCTGGGACTAATAGCACTTTTACATGTAGAAATGTCAATTGTTTTAACAAAAATTATCAACTCACATACTGAATCCAAATGTAACAAAAGCCACTTACACTCAGTAGATCCCCTGAATAACATCCAATTCCAACCATCACACTTTCCCAAAGGCAACATTTGCCTGAAGTCTATGCACCAAAATATTGTGCATTCAGCCACTTAAAAAGGGAAATAAACTGGGAGGCAAAGTTGAAATTTCAACAATTATAAGATTTATAACTGGGAGGCTAAAATGCACAAGTTGACTATCATAAATTCTTTAAAGCAGCATCGGATGAAAGTTAATAGCACATCTTCATGCCAATATCCCCTAAAAGCCCATCTTAACATCTTCAATTCTTCATACCAGATTATTTACTTTTTTAGGGATTAAACCTGATATCTCTATTTCAAGAGCACGGATCCTTCAACTGATCTTGATCGTTGTCTAACCATTAAAATATTCATGCTCAGGTATCAGACTCTATCCTTAAATGATATTGATCAAGGTCTCATGTCGCAGCCTAATTGATTTATGCAATTAGCTTATATTTTTTAAATGATCTTAATTGCAGTCTTACCATCCAAAACTCATAGTCAGGCCATGGGACTAAAGCCAAAGCCTCACTAATCCTGTAAACACCTAATGGCGTGCCTTACATATTCAATTAAGCAAATAAAAAAGAGCAACCCTAGGTATAATCAATCAGGGATCAGCATTGTATTTCTCAAACTGGACAACACTTTCTTTTTACAATATCTTCCAATCATTTTAGGAAAGTTTTGTCGGGCTATTATTACAATTTAGTTCATTAATTTGAAGGAGTACTTCAAATTGTTATCTTTTTCCAATGGAGAGATCATCAACAAAACTCAAACAACTAAGAAGACCAAGCACACAAAACCATGAAGCAAAAAATCTACACGTGATGTATAACATTCAGCAATTTTTATCAGAATAAATGTTAAGTAACATACTACTAATCAAAAAGTCAAAAACTACCACAAGCTTACCTTCCCTAATAACATCCAAAAAATTTGAGCTCGCATCATATATTGATTTGAAGATATTCCATAGCATCTAAATTGCACTCACCAGGACCCAGCTTTTAAGTATATCCATCATCACCTACGTCACCTTAATCACCCCATGAACCCAAAGATACAACTAAATTGGCCATCAGCCAAACAGATATATGAATGGCCATACGTAATGATCAAGCAATGATATAACCAAGCATTGTTAGCATTCAACCACGCATGAGACTTGAGATCAATCAATCAATCAAGCAAAGCCTTAACCATATAAGTGGGGTCGGCTGTAATAGACCAACATAAGGAAGGGCAATTTGGGAAGTCTAATGCTTTTAGGGTAGTAGTCCTTGACTCCTTGGTCTTAGTATAAATAGGAATTAGTATATGCACTAGGATATCATGTGAATTGTGAGGAAAAATGTTAGAGAGTAGTAACCTCAAGTTACTAGGAGAGTGATAGCCTAAAGAGTGATAGCCTAAAGTTATGAGGAGAGTAATAGCCTAAAGTTATACCCAAATTTCTGCCATTATTAATCAAAGTCTCAAGCTTTTATCTTTATGTATTAGACTAATTATATCGGAAATACAAGTCAGAGTTTCAGTCCATTACATCGGCTACATGAACCAAAAGTGATTATTTCGTACAGTCATCCACAAAAATCTGCCTCCTCCATCCCTTACGATCAAATACCTCATTCTCATGCAAATCCATATACTTCATATCCTTCCTAACTCCTTCCAACCAAGTCCTTTTCACTCTTTCTCTACCTCATTTAACCTCTCCATGATTCCACTTTTCCTCTCTTCCACGCATGAGACTTTGAAATAAGATAAAAAAAACTTAATTAATAGCACTAAAGGCCATGTACTTGCACCTAAGGGTAATAGTGAGGCACGACAACTCTCAAGCTATTCAGCAACTTGGTCAAAAATCCGCCAAATTGAGATGTGAAAGACTTTATAATCTCTTCTCTTTTCTTTTTTGTTTTAAATATATAAATATTTCTTAACAAAATAAAGCAGCACTAGGCAATCAATCAATCAAAGCCTTATTCCCATAAGTGGGGTCGGCTACAATATTCGTAACCAATAAAATCAGTCAAAGCCTTAATCAAAATAAAAGACACCACTAAGCAATCATTTTACAATATTCGTAACCATATTTTGGAGTCCAAATAGGATCTAGGCCGCAACTATGAATAGGGTGCAACAGTCTAAATATCAAGCAGAATTGGCTTCATGACAATCATGAGCTTTAGCAATTACAGAAAAAGCAAGAATATGAGGTCAAATTTACACCTAATAAGTGCAAAACTAAACCAGAAGCCACTTCCCCCCCCCCCCCAAAACCCTCTTTCTAAAACAAACAAACTGAAAGCCATTAATCCAAATAAATTTCTAATCATCATTATCCACAAATGCATTATCAGTTATCACCATGATGAAAAATATCCACCAAAATACTAATAATTGCATTGGAAATCATACTAACATCATATAATAATAATAATTCCAAGTCAACAGTAAACTTAAAAATGACATTTGTACTTTTGTAGCCACGAAACCTAACACCCAACAACATCATCAGGAATAGTAGCAGTTATGAAAAAAAGCACTTAACTGAATTTCATTTTGTCTAAACACTTGACCTGTCATAAAAGAGCACAGTCCAGCATAGAGTCCTTTTAAGCATACAATGCAGCATAGAGTTCTTTTAAGCAGTGTGGTCTCCTCAACTACAACTATTTACGCATCATTGATACCAAGGTTGTCAGGATCAGGATCAGGATCCCACATTGGATTGGTGAGGGAAATTTTGGATCAGTATAACTGGATGACTATATACACATCTTTCAAGCATTTAATATGCAAATATCTATAGTTACAGTAGTTGGGTAGTCATTTTCTAGGCTAATGAGAAAAAATATGGTTGCTTTGGGCTCATTTTTATAAGTAGAACAGAAAGATCAAGCAGGATTGTCCTCCAACAACGATCCAAGTGGGTGGGGGTGGGGGGGTTGGGTGGGTGGGTGGAAGGGGGGGGGACCTTCCAATCCTAACTGATCTTGCAGCGATGTCGATTTTGTTTCCAATTCGGATATTTTGGCTAAAATTGGATCATAATCCTATGATTTGGACGTTCACTCTTACAACAATGGTTGATACAGAGTGAATACTTCATGTGCAAAATTTACACCAATGTTACTCACAAGGTAAACGCAAAATTTAAAATCCACTACAGAAAAACACGCATTAGCAAATTTTGCCCCTCAAGAAAGTCAAATAAATTTCCTAGTAAACACTTAATAAGCAACAACAATCTCTAAGCACTACTTTGCAAAAGCCTATCTCTATCCAGCTCGGCTAAAAAAGTTCATGACAAGTTTTTGAATGCAGCTAACAACAATTGTGAACACACACAGAGTAAAACACATATGATGTCTTAATACAAAATTTGCAACTGTAGCTAGTAGGCTTTGGTTTGGTCAAGGCTGAGTTCAAGCAATAACCATTGAGTAAGAGATCATTGAGAACACCTTTAGAAGGAGTATGCAGTCATCAATTAAGTCTTATGATAACTTGCAATGAAAATTCTAGAGTTAATTCATTGGGTGAGATAATCTATTTATTTTTCTAGGGTGTTCAATGTAAGGTGGATCTTGAAGTCTACTTTTCAATTATATCTGACATAAACAATAATAAATCTGCAATACATGTATCAAAATTGGATTACAAATAGATACAAGTACAAACTAAAACTAAACAAGATCAAAAGGAGATTGCAAAGTGGAGAAGCCCACAGTATAAAACACTTTTAAGCACTGTAGACTCAAGTTGGCTCACCAAATAAGGATAGGTCACTGATTCATAAGTTTCATTCAGAAATGTTGCAAATAGTAGCTTGTAAAGGTAGGTAAATTTGCTAACCAGTAAATGCTAAGACTATCTAAGTAGAGCAGAATTGAATAAGTTTGACAAGTACAGAGGTTTTGACTTGAAAACGAAAATTGAGGTTTTAGTCAAGATAATTCCACTAATTAATACCTTGCTAGCCGTGAAACACTTGGAATAAATGTCAGAAATATATTGAAAATCTTACTTATCATGAGCCTGCACAACTAGCTTTTGGCTGAACACTAAAGCTCAAATTTAGGATTTCAGAATCCAGTCTTCAAGTTTAAGTCATATATTACTTCAGACTACTCCATCCCTAAAAGCTGGGAACCTTTTGAAAACACATACAATTAGGAAATGTTTTCATTACTCTGCCATAGTATCTAGTTACACATATGTGACCAGAATTCATCACTCCACTTCCAATGTCTAATTATATAAAATCTGCATTCAAGAATCATCCACTACTTCCAAGACATTAAATACACAGGGGCAAAAAACAGTGATAGAGCAGAAGGAAGATGGACACAATCTCATATAGCAACCTCAAGTGTCAAGGTCAACATCAATCAAGCTATCAAATGAGAAGCAACAGATGTCATTTTCTTAAATAAAATTTAAGAAACAAATCGTGTATCATGCAAAAGAAAATCAATAAAATGATAAAATACATGTACTCCACATAAATAGGCTCTATACAAAAGTCAACGAAACTAATAGTGTTGAGTTTGCATATCTAATCATGATTGTCTATACCATATACTAAGTAATTATTAGCAAATATGTCGAAATTCCTACATGGCATATGCAAAACTGACGGGATTAGAGTGATTCCAATTTCTTAACTAAGTCTTCATGACTACTAATCAACAATATCAATTCATTACAGGGAACCGCATACATGGAATTCAGTATGCCAGTAATTTCCATCCCACTAAAAAGTGAACAGAGTAAAAATCCCTAGAGTGGCACTTGTGCTGCATTGTACTTCCCCCTCCCAACCCCCTCCTCACCCCCTCCCCCCACAACACACACACACACACACACACACACAAACACACACAGGGTGGTATAAAAAGTGCCGGTAAAAAGTTACATATTAGCACATAGTCTAACATATTGTGTAGCATCACATGAACAAAATGGATCACAGCCAATTGAAAGAGCATTGGTATTAACCTTTTTAATCACATCAGTGTGCACGTGCACGTTAGTGCCGTCTGCTTTAGGCTTCCTTTCGTATCCTGGAGGAGGGAAAGGATAGCAGCGAGACATTGCAAACTTCCAAGGGCCTCAGCAATCTGTCACCCCTTGCAAGCGCAAACACTCTGACTAGTATGCTATTGCTTGGGCAATGTTCCAAACAGTGACCAAACCAACAACTAAGCTCTTGTCCATGCACCATGTCCCCACATACATTTCCAGCATCAATATACTTCCATAAACTCAGACTCTCAGCCCACCAACTCAAAATTCAAATTCACACAAATCACTTGCCACAAAAAAACTCAAAGCCAATGCTAAATGAGCTCAGCAACCGAGTTTTCAAAGGATCGCCGATGAATTTTATCCCCGGAACTAGGTAACTGATGTTAGATTGTTAACAGCCCCAATTGGATACTTCAGAAAAAACGATGGCAACTAAAGAGCAATACTATGATTCTCTCTATCTTCCACCTTATTCTCAAATCCCAGAACACAATATCATCCCCTATCAAAAGGGGTGGTATAACAGGGTCAAAGCTACCAAAATCAAATGGAATTTGAAAATTTATCCAACTGATCTTCTAACAATCAACTCTTTAGCTACTGCAACAAGCTTCAATTGAATCAAAGTATCGAAAAAACTCACTGATCCTCTCTATTGCCTGATTTTATAACTACAATACTCTTCCATGCCCAGATTAAACAATGCTCATCAACAGAATCAGAACTAAATCCACTGAAACTCGAAACTCGAATTCGACAATAAAATTGAGCAGCTCAACAATTGGAAGCTCGGTAATCTTCAGTTATCAACAACTAGTGATTCCTAGGATCAATACAAAACCCTAAATCAAAGTCCAAATTTTCTCACACCTCCGTAATTTCAGCTGCCGATCCGACAGAAACCTAAGATTCTTCCGAAATTTCTTAACGAACTAAAAACCAACAGCAGCAGTACTACTACTTCCACCAAAATAAACAAAAAATTAAAATTTAAAAAAAAAAAAAACGAAACCCTAATTCTAAAATCCTCCCAAAAATAGGAGTAAAAACACCAAATTGAAAATCAAGAATCTCTTCCAAAAAAAAAAAAAAAAAGAGGAATACAGTGGGAATTATTCAACACTTTGAGAAAAAAGCACAATCCCAAAGAAATTTTTTCAATTCTCTTTAAATTTATTTCAAAAAAGATCGAATCAAAAGGAGTTTAGAAATAAATGAAAATTATGATTAAGCAGCAAATTCATTTGATAGCATTAATAAAAGGTTGATTGATTGATTGATTGATCTTGGAGAGTAGAAATTGAAGCAGCCGCAATAATATTTTCAAAAAATCTTCGAGTTTTTCTCTCTCTTCTTATGGTATGAATGTTGTTCTTCTGGGGTGTGTAGAGAGTTTCGTGTTTCTCTCTCTCTTATTATTTTTGTGTGTGCTGTCTGTGTTGGGAAGGGGAGGAAGCCTTGCTTTTGTTCGTTATGGGTTGGGCTATAACACCTCTAGGGCCGTTATCGCCTGTACTTATGGTCAAAGTTGTCTACTTCGTATTTTATATGCACTTATAGATAGCATAAGTGGAAAAAACTTAAATAGTACGGGTAATGTAATAAGATTCTGAAATACGGATTATGGTAAATAAAGATACTAAAACAGGTCTTAGTCTCGTGGCTTGCTTTAAGATCGTAGCGTTAAAGACACTTTAGATTAAGAGGGGGATTCTCTTATCCTTTTTTCTCATTTTAAATGAACTTCTAATCCACAAAAATGGAATGATTAACATCCAAGAGTTGTTGCATGCAATGATTAAAAATGGAATGATTAAAAAGTACGGGTAATGTAATAAGATTCTGAAATACGGATTATGGTAAATAAAGATACTAAAACAGGTCTTAGTCTCGTGGCTTGCTTTAAGATCGTAGCGTTAAAGACACTTTAGATTAAGAGGGGGATTCTCTTATCCTTTTTTCTCATTTTAAATGAACTTCTAATCCACAAAAATGGAATGATTAACATCCAAGAGTTGTTGCATGCAATGTTGACTATGCTATACATTTATTCCATCTAAGCTTTGTATCTAAATTTTGTTTAATAAATTTGCTAGGTATACACTACTATAGTACTATCTAATAATGCATGGTTTTTATAACACGGAGTACTAAAAAACTAACTGTAAAAACTGTAATACACATGTTGTGGGAAAGATAATATGTGGATAGTTTAAGATAATATCCCGTTTCATTCCTTCTTTAAATCACCTGAAGCCAACATAAGTTTTACCTTAATGAGTAAATAGTGGCATCTCTACTTTTTTGTTCAAATGTTAGAGGATAAGAGGCCAATTTTGGCTCCCTTTGAGAGCAAAGTCGATAAGGTGTGTCGTAAAAAGGAAAAAATTACAATATAATATAGTTGATCAAATCATGGTAGTGATATAAGTTGAAATGCGACTTCGCCCTATCAATCAATTTTATGTATACTTTGTCAATATTGAATTTTCTTTCGAACTCTTACAACTATATGGCTACGAGAATGATCGCTCCAACCCGTATTTGTTTAATTCGATCGGCTTCATGCCTACAAACATATAAGTATGCATTGAGAAAGAATCGTCAAGCTTGATGTACAATGCCCAAACACATTTTGTTACGTTAAATTATATTTTAGAAAATGTGATAGACTTATTCGGTTATCCTTAATTGTTGCTTGGTATTCTATTTTGTGGTGTTTTGTTCTTCTTTATCTATTCTTTTTGTTCTATTATTTGGTAAGGAAAATTTCCTTGCAAGTTGGGGGAAAATAAGGGATCTAACTTGCTTGGGGTGAGAATCAAACTCCTCTCACAGGGGTGGAAGGAGGGCCTCTAACCACTAGACCAATCTTGATTCTCAGGCAAACGCTTAAGTAGTTTAGTAGGAAAATGTAATTTTTACATTAGTCTTGTAATAGTTGCTGTATTTTTCAAGTCATATCTCTTATACACGATAGCTTTGAAGTGGGATGGGGCATGCAATGCATGTGGGAATGTGGAATCGGTTAGCTGGCCACACTCCTTCGAGTGATGTTTAGTTAAGCTTATCGACTTATCGAGTAATGGGCCTAGTGATCAACTTCTTTTGTAGGCCTATTTTTTGCACTCCGTAGTGTGGCTTGGTCAATATATTTTTGTGCTCAAGTCTGACTCGATCCATAATCACCTCTAACTTATCTAATTTAGAATACGAGTATTTCATAATGCTTAAGTATGGTTGGGTCTACAACCTCTATCCAAGAAGTTAGTACTTTGCATTTATAAGTTGTGTTCACTAAATTATACTCCGTATGAAATATGTTGAACAACTATGTAGTACTTGGTTAGGGTAGGGTATTTTAACCGAAAAGTTATAAGATCAAGCTTCACTGTACTAGAGGCCCACTTGAGGTTAGGAATTCTCTTACCCTTCCCCCCATTCCCAATGGGACTTGCCTGTCTAGGCAAACCAAGTTGATCTTGATAGGCTTTAGTTTGTTGGGGCACCTTCTCAGTACCTACAAAAATGGTTATATTTATAACTATTTGATCATTTGGAATTATGATACGCACCATGATCTCATTTTGTAGGATAAAATTGTCAAGTAATAAAGTGTACCCAACCATTTGAGTCAGGTTTGGCGGCCCAGTTTAAACTTGGTTAGACCAAGATTTACACGTTGGGTAGTTGTTATTAACCCAATCACACTTCAAGTTATACATATCTTTAAAATATAATTATTGACCCATTTTTAAGATTGTTTTTGTATCACGTAAATTAATTAATGCATTACATTTCACATAATAATTAAAAGATTGTTACAAATTTCAAATTCCTATTTCAAAGATGGAATTATCATCTTGTTTATTTCCCTTTAAAGACTACGAGCGAAAAATGGTCGTATCACATCTCAACTGAACAATGAATAGACGCCCAATCTTAAAAATGTTCATGACCCGAACCACTAGTCAGCCAAAAAGAGACTTCCGTCAAAATCCGATCCAAATCCAATCCAATTTAGACCTGTTCTTTTTAGGTTAATTTTAGTTCAGTTCAGCTCTAATCTGTTCAGTTGAATTCCTAATTTATCTCTCATAAATAATTCATTTCAGTTTAATTTAGCTTTAATCCGTTCAATATAATCCAGTAAATCAGAATAAACCCTCAATAGGTGATTAGAAATTAAACAAAGCAACCTAAAAAACCAAACCCGTATAAGCCAAGCCCCATACCATATGTTTGCACTAATCAAGTATTCATTCAAGCATATACATAAAATAGAGTACAGAGTACTGTATAAAAATCCTCCTCCTTTTTTTTTTTTTTTTTTTTTCAAATAACCTAAAACCCCAAAACCTTGATGATATTTTTGTAACCCTATAAAAAGAGGTCCGTAAGATATTTCAGATACCAAACCTCATTTTAAGCTTCTCAAAAGCTTAAACCCTAGCCGCTCCTAAACCTCACTCTCTCTCCTCTTTCTCTCTCTTCAGGTATTCCTCTTTTCATTTTTTAGGGTTTTTGTCTTGCATTTTTCCATTTGTCGTTTTACGATCTACAATTATTTCTCAGTCGCTCTTGTATTTTGTAATTCATTTGATTATTTGTTGTTTATGCTGCTCTGTTTCATGTCAATTTCTTGCTGTTTTGCTTAATTATTGCTTAAAATTTTATGTTGATTGATTTATGATAAGTTATTTTAGGTTAAATATGTTTTAATGTTGATTTTGTTTTTGAAATGTTCATTCTTGGTGTGCAAGATGTAATTTTTGTGCAATTGGGATATGATTTATAAGGTCTTTTCTATTATTATTGGAAGTTTGAGCTTAATAAATCTGTACTCTTATGAATTAGTTTGATTGAAGAATGATTCATGATAGTAGGTGGTTTTATGATTTCTTAGCTGCATGTATTGTGTATTTTATAGATAAATCATATAATATAATGATGTTCTGTATGAAAGAATAGCTAATAAGGTTTTATTTTCTATATTCTGGAAAGGTTCATTATTTCCTGTACATCTTGAGAAATGGCCTGCTTTATTACTGTAAATATATAGAGAGAGCCTTGATTTTACTTGTTTCAAGGGTTAAGCTTACTGATAGTAGTCTAAATTGGGTCTGTTCATAGTTGAGCTATTGGTGACACCGCAACATGTATTGTGTCTGTCGGAGTTGAGCTATTGGTGAATCGTATTGTAGTCGGTTATAAATAATGGTAATTAGAATAAGTTGTAAAGAACGTCCCGAGCTCATGCCCATGGTAATGCTATGCTTACCTCACAAAGTTATACTTAGTTCTTTCCCATTACCACCCTATATTACCACCTATCAAACAGTTCTTGAGGTTTTTCGTTTGATATTTGTTTTTGAGCTTGTGAATTGTAAGCCTATTCAGGGCTTTTCCTATGAGATTATACACTTAAAACGTATAAATTGCAGAATACCTTTTCCCTGTGATGATTTAGCGTGAAGTATATGAGTTTAGTGTATGAAAATTAGAAATTCAACAAACTGGCCTGTTCTTATTTTGAAGTTTAAATTTAAGATATTGTGAAATGTAGTTTTTTTTCCCTTTGAGATTTTAAGTTATAGTACCTTCCTGATTTTCCCTGTTCTGTGTAGATTATTGTCGAAAATGGCGTTCCTAAACAGAATTGGCAGCATTCTTGGTCAAAGCATCTCACAAAGTTCCAACTCATCTATGATGACTGCTATTCGATACATGTCTTCTTCAAAGCTTTTTGTTGGAGGTACTTGATTGATTTATACATGTAATAAATTATGCTATTTTAGTATGGAACTTTTTAACTTAAACTATGTCCACTTCAGGTCTTTCATTTGCAACTGATGACGGCAATTTGAAGGATGCATTTTCCAGTTTTGGTGAAGTAGTAGATGGTGAGTATTAGCTATTTCTTACTGAAGCTGTTTTTCAGAAACAACTACTCTGTGTTTGCAAGTTTTAATAACTGTCCTAAAGTCTGCAGTCTTTAATTCATTCATTTTTTTTGTATTTCACAGCTAGGGTCATCACTGATAGAAACACCGGAAGGTCTAGGGGATTTGGGTTTGTTAACTTTGCAGATGCTGAAGCTGCAAACAGTGCATTGTCTGCTATGGATGGCCAGGTGAACACAACATACTTGCAAAGTTCTTTTGGATATTCAATATACACATTGAGATCATTATTTTAACATTGTGCACTGATGTATATACAGGATCTGAATGGGCGTAACATCCGTGTGAGTGTTGCAAATGAGAGGACACCAGGTCCTCCCCGAGGTGGAGGTGGTGGGTACGGAGGCGGAGGCTATGGTGGTGGCGGTTACGGTGGTGGAGGCGGAGGCTACGGTGGCGGAGGCTATGGTGGCCAATCCAGATCAAATGACGATTTTTAATAAAGTAAAACTGCAAATGTTCATAGCAAGTGGCTGTAGCCTGTAGGAAATGGATGCAATTTAGGCTCTTTTATTTGCTTCTATTTTAGTGGATGTTCTCTTAGCTGCTGCTTTGCAATTCGGTACAACTTTCGCTGCTGTGGTTTTCAAGTTTGATTGATATGGTGGTGATACTGCAATACTCGTATTTGTCTGATTAATTTCTGCAAGTCTGTCGAGTCTAAGAGCTTAGCTGGTGTCGATGAGGCTCTGTTATGCTTGGCTCACTAGTATGGCACACAATTTAGGTAGATTTTATTTATATCTTTCAGAATTCAATTCACTAGTCAGCCATACAGATGAATATTTTATCCAAGGCTTGTTCGAATTTTATAAAGGTTTTATTTTGGAGCTATTTTATATAGGTGACACAAGTACGTAATTTGGCAATATCTGAAATTTTCAGTTTTCTCCCCTTTTAGGTGATACTTACAAATTACTAAAATTTATCCTCATTTGTTTAAAACATATACTCTGGAAGTTTGTTCTCTACAAATATCAAAATATGGAAAAAAATAACGAACTTTTATACTTTCATTTATTTTTTCATCTATGCTTGTCAATGCAAAAGTTTAATGATTAATAACTTTAATTCAGTAAAAAGTATAAAAGTTAATTGAGATAAATTTACAGGATCCCATATGAAAATGTTTTTAGCAGTAATTGTGCTGGCTTTGTTTTGAATGGCTGCAAGTAAATCGAACACCATCTTTGCCCTAGTGAAATTACTGGCATACCAGTTTTTGTATTACTGCTGATAAACTGTACATAGCGCCATTCATGTACACTTCCAAAGCAGCAGCAAAACTTCTAGCAGCCAAGGGGGAGCGTGCAGGTGATGCGGCAGCAGACCAGCACTTACAAATTATGGAAGCTTATCTTTGCTTAACATCTCCTAATTAATTAATTGACAGTAAGTTGGATACTTGGATAATAAGAATTGTAACCACTGTACACCAAAACCTTATAGTCATTTACTTCGTGGGAAGTTGAGGGGAATGTAGGGTTGCACAATATACCATAACCTTGTTATATTTAAGCTTCGAGAGTATGATGCACATTATACTCTTAGTCATATGTTTTATATATTCTCTCAAAAGTATTATGTGCACTATGTTCTCGCCCTTGCATGTACAATCTAACTTGCATTATTATACAGCTCCATTCAAAAAAAAAGAAAAAAAAAAAAAAAAGAAAAAAAGAAAGTTATTTTCATGCAAATTTTCAGTGATTCAGAAGCAGGGGGTTTCAGACTAATGGGCTGATTGTTGTCCAAATCCTAATGCCTCCCTTTTTTTGCTAAACTTTGTATCATTCAGTTAATGGGCCCTTAAGGTTTCTGACTCACTTCATGTATTGTGTCTTTTTCTGATATTGTCTGTTTGATATTTAAAATAAAATAAAATAATAATATAGAATAAAAATTAGAGAATCTTGATATATTAGCTCAATCATTTTATTTTTTTATCATCATTTTTTTTTTTTAATTCGAGAAGTAGTCTGACACTTCGAGGACACTAATATGCTTCTTCTATTGCATTGCATTATTAAAAAGTTATGTAGTGGTTCATTACATCATGAGTTATTATCTTCAAAACTCAAATCAAAAGTAGCATTTAAGCTGATTAAGTCGTAATAATGTTAGATTTCTAAACTATTTTGAGCAATGTTATTTTATTACAAATTTAAAAATAGTATTCAATACGTCTTGACAAATTATAATTTTTATTTTACATATATATAGCGTTACATTCATTAGTTCATGTCATTAAGATGTGTATTGAGTTGGGTCTAAGGCAAAGATTTTATGTTTATACCATAGCGTTGTATTTGAAGATGATCTCTAATTGGGCCATAGAATCAAATCAATATTATAAGATATAGTTTTGACACTAATAATAATATAATGAAATTGAATTAAAGGGGTTGTATTTGATAATAGATGACACTTACCGACAACCGTACCCTACATTTAGACAACCAAATCTAAAGGATCCCTCACAAATCAAAAGATTAACCATCAAAGTGCTTCCTTAATCATGCAACATCTAGACTTAACTAGAATAAAGTCATGGCCTTTCTTTCACTCATAACAAATCAGCAATAATGCATGCATTTATAATAGGGCCTTGTTAAAATCAAGTTGAAGAAATTCAATTTAATTTTAATTGAGATCCACAAAGTTTGTAATTGTGCCTTCCTCTATTTCATCACTTTTTTTTTTCCCTAATCACTCTCAAAACTCTATGCATTAGAGATTATAGTAGGACTGTAGTAGCATTTTAGTAATAGTTGGGATTTAAATTTAATTTGAATCTATCTTTTAAAACACGTTGTTCCATGAATGTCTAATTAAATTAACATGATTGTACAATTTTAAAGTATTGTACTTAAAATAGGGCACGACTTCTCGGATCTGATGCATCACAATAATGAATTAGTGATATGGAGGTTTGATGACATATATGCATGAGATCTTATATAGGATATCTCAATGTGTTAATCAATGATCTTTTGTTTGGACATATGTATTATATTTGTCCGTTTCATTATACGTACAAGGTACAATACTTTTATTTTCACGCTTATGGACTTATCAATCCATATCATATTTTCAATCAGTAAATATCATTCCTTAACTAACATCAAAATATACCATTCAATTATTAAGTAAACATCACAAAAAGTTCCTCACAATTAGCTGACCTCTTCTCTAATTATATATTATTGATTTAATTAGTTATTATAATTATAATTAATGACTTCTCCGAAAAGAAATGAAATTAAAAAGATGGAATATTTTGATGTGCACAAATTGATCTAATATATAGATCAATTAATTTATTTTTAATATATATATCAAATAAATTTGTAATTGAGTTGACCACACTATTGCCAAACCCAAAATACAGCTTTGATGTATGTTTGGTGGTGTTTTCTGACCAGACCATGTTATCCTATGATTCGTATGTGTAGGAGTTTTTATTGCTTACAAAATATGATGATTTCGAAACAAATTTTTAATTTAGTCTAGTCAAACAAGATTGTTATTAGAACTAATTTAACTAAAATTGTAATTTATTGCATTGGTTATCAAAAACTAATTACATACTTCTTTCAGTTCGTATTATTTACTTCATCTTGTATCAATAGTAACATACATAATATTAAATTTTAAAAATGTTTTAATTGAGGGATTTTCAAATGTATTATAAGGTGAACACAGAATTCTTCAAAAGTTCGTTGACTTATACTTTGTATAATATTAGGTTAGTCCCCGTGCCATGTACGGAAATTTTTAATAATTAATTTTAAATTAACATTATATAAAATTTAAAACATTGATGTTAATGAGTAACGAGACAGTTGCAAACATTGGCATTCGCCACATGAACAGGGTCATGAACTAATAGTAGCTAGTCAATTAAAATTTAATTTCGTTACTTTAAGAAAGTTTGTGACAGAAACGCTAAGAGATTTTTTATTTGATTATTTATGATTGTTGAAGTTATGGATTGCGACTTGTGAGTATATACTTCTTGCACAAAAAAAAAAAAAAATAAATAAATAAAATTGTGAGTGTATTAGTGTATACTATAGATCTAATACTGCAAATTTAAAAAGTAAACAGGCTTACTTGGTACGTTGGTTATCTTGTATACTAGCCTAATAACCTAACTTTAAGTTGAATTTGTATCAACTGTGTAATACTTTTTAATAATACGAGTCACATTTTTTACTTTAAACCCTCTTCAAATTATTATTATTATTATTTTTTTATGCAAAAGAGGGGCAAGCCCCGGGAACGAGAAAACAAGAAAACAATTAAGGGGGAACAAAGCGTGGCATAGCCACTCCTACTACATACCCTCTTCAAATTATTACGAGTAGATGTATGATAGTAATGATACCTTTAACAAAGAATTAGATTGAAAGACAATGTTAGTATGATGGAGCTCTAAAGCTATATAGTGTAACAAAGAGCGAAAAATGTATAACGACGGCAATGTACTACTCCGTACAACAAGGTAATACAAGCATACAAGTATACAACATTGTTAAATAACCCACAATCACATCGGACTACATCACTACATCATGTAATTTAAGGGCAGAATATTTTCTACTCCGTACAAAAGTGACAAGATTTTTTGGATATTATAAATACATGCTAAAATACATTTCGAATTTCCAAACCTTGATTAATCACCTCAAATTAAATTCAACCTTAGAATTTTCCTCTAAACCAAGCTGTCGGAATACTATTAATTTTAAACTTTATGCATTATGTTCACCAACTAAAAAGTGCAAAAATGAACATGGGTTAAGGAGACACAAGAACTTTTCCGATGAAGCTTAACATTAAAGCAATTTCCACCGCTATATGCCCGTTCACCACCACCCACAACCTTTTTTGTCCCTTATTATTAGTCTTTCGTTATTCAAATACATTCATTTCTAATTATTGTTAGAGATATGAGATACCATCTCTACGGAAAATATATCATAAATTTAATTTGTTCGAGTTTTAATCAGAAGCTCAAAAGAGGTGATTGATAACAAAGGAGTAGTTTTTACAAAAGCTATCAATCAATGAATATGTCAAATGTATTTTGCTAATTTTTTTAATGGTAAAGGAGAAAAACTTTGACTAAATCTTAACCCTTATGGTTTTTTAAGGTTTACTATTTATGGATCAGATAATTAAAAGTGAGACATAAGGATTAGGACTCCGACCTCAATAACCAGGGGAAGTTTTTCATTCATTGCCTCATTGGGGCTAGTAGTTATTTCAAGAGTTTATGGACATAAGGAATATATATAGTCAATATTGATACAAAATGTTATTGGTTAGATATATACAATTTCAATCTTACAACTAAAGATTAAATTTTAAGTCTAGTCCTCTGTATATTTTGGTCTAAGATTTGCTACTCAAAGTGTCTTTAGTGAAAATTGAAATCAAGGTACAATTTTTTTCCTTAAGCCAATTTAACTTGATTTTTTTTTTGGTGCACACGAGGGCCAAGGACCCGAGAAACCAAATTTAACTTGATAAATATAAATTACTACTACTCTATTCAACATCTCAAATTATAAACAGAGAAAACAAAAATCATCCATTGTATAGTTTATTAAAAATATAGACTCAAAATAAACTAAATCTATCACGTATCATTGAATTCTATATCCTAGTATTCTAAGCTTACTGTATCATTTCAATTTATTTATTTTTTAAATTTGAAAGATATCACTATAATGTTTACATTAATATTCGGTATATATGTACGTATGGGTTGTATTTTATTAAAAACTTTGACTTAAATAATTAATGTATTACAACTCAACAACAAATCACATTACCACTTGGCCACTCAACTCAGAATTGCTTTCCTCAATCTTCCATCCAATTTCACATAAAAAATTCTTGGTACCTATTTTCAAAAATGAAGAATTCTACAAACCACATTTTACAATCATTTTTTTTTGTTTTTATTTTTTGAAAAAGGATAATATTCACATTTTCTCTTTTTAAATAAATGTTCATACACATAACTTTAAATTAGCTTCTTTGGTCCCCTTTAATTTTTTTTTTTTTTTTTTTTTTTTGGGTACAAATTTGGTCCCTTTAGTTTACTTTATTAAAGCACACTAGCATCATTGAAAAAAAAAAATCCTGTTTCTCTATCAACAAAAACCCTAAAATAGCGGCTAAACAAGATTCTTTAAACATTATGATGATGATATGGTCAAGTGCAGTATTTTAAGCTTTTTTTTTTTTTTTTTTTTTTTTTGAAATCAGTATTTTAAGCTCAATTAACTATAATCTATTTCTATGATCTTCTTGAATGATCACTTAATATAAAATTTCAAGTGTACAAATAATAAATACGAGATTAAATCGTAAATTGACATTTATAGTATGCCTAGACTAATGTAATCATTTAGTTACTTAACCCTTTGTTTTAGAAATAAATTAGTTATGTTTTCGATTGAGGTGGTTAAGATGTACAACATATACTTGTATAAGTCATATAACCTTATTACGAAAGTTTATAAATTTAAGTTTATTGATTAATAAAAACCAAAATGAGTATGAAAGTGGGATATTGTTCTCTCCACTTTCATATGCCCAATATATTTATTAAAAATAAAAATGAATTAGCTTTTAACCTTAGATTAGTGTCGGTGATCTAATAAGACAATCTAAGTTTGACTTATTCGGCAAACACATCTACCAAATGGCAATCAATAATTTGATCAAACAACCAGTTATCCTCACTAATTTAGTCCACTATCAATCACTCAATAAGCTGCCACTATGTTTACCAATCATCATCAAAATAATGGACACTTTTGGAAACCCCAAAATTTTGAAATATTAAGGAGTGAAGAGTAACAAAATTATGAGTAAGTATTGATGTATAATTATGATATGCTTAAAAACAACAACTTACAAAGATATTATGAAGTGTTCAAAGATTTGTAAACTCATGTTTCACGAGGCAGGGCAACTAATAAGCTTGATTTTAATTGAGTCGTGATACACAATTATGAATCTAGACTTCTTCGAAAGCAGTAGATACTCGATAATCAATAAAGATCTAGTTATTTAAATCAAGTACAAGCATAATAATAGAAGAGTGCATACGTTATTTACTACAACGAGTAAAAAAAGTAAATATGACCATAACCTGTTAAAAAAAATAAGAGAAAAGATGGTTGATGTCATAGTTGTTCTTTCATTTCTGTTATAATTCCAAATTGACTTTGACATACAATCAACTATTTTTGGTTTATCATCTACTCCACTTTTGAAGTAGATCATTCCCCAACAAGATCATCTAGGCTTTACAATATTTTTCTTTCTTTTTTTTTTTGGCTGGATCCAAATTTCATTATTACCTCTCCATGATCTACACTTATCAATCTCCCTCCTTCCCTTTTTCCTATAATAATAATAGTAATAATCTTATATATGAACACTTAAAAGTTTCTATATCTATAGTACAACATCATCCATCCCCTTAAGCAATTAAATAAAAAATCTAAATGAATTAAAAAGAGAGGTGCCCATGTTCTTTGTTATGAACTATTCGGGCGTATAATAACCATATAACCATGATGAACGTCTTAGATTGATTACTCGGCTTCAGAGGGAATATCCTTTTTTACCTTCGGTTGGACACCATAATAACTAACGTACCACTTTACAAACTTCCTAAGACCGGTAGCCAAGTCCGTGGTGGGCTTGTACGCGAAATCCTTACGTGCCAAGGTAACATTAGCATGTGTGAAGGGCACATCTCCATTCCTTGGCATTGTGATCACATGTTTTTTAGCCTTCACATTCAATAACCCTTCCAAGATAGAAACTAGTCTCCCAACCCCAACAGGGCTAGTATTACCCAAATTGTACACCCTCAATTGAGCCGGCCCTCGCTTCTTGCCACCACTCCCGGTACTCTTCTCCGCCGTGTCTAGCGCCCCGACACAACCCTTCACGATGTCATCGACATACGTGAAGTCACGTGCCACCTCGGTCCCATCATGGGTCTTGTAAATATTAATGGGCTTCCCTTGCAAAATGTCCTTGGTGAAAAAAAAGTAGGCCATATCCGGTCGGCCCCACGGCCCATAAACAGTAAAAAACCTAAGCCCAGTAAGAGAAAGCCCATAAATGTGGTTATAAGTATGGGCTATCTCCTCCCCAGCCTTTTTAGTAGCAGCATAGAGGCTAGCCGGTTGGTCGGTCCGGTCCATTTCCGAGAACGGATTATCCTTATTAAGTCCATAAACAGAACTCGAGGAGGCCCAAACAATCGCGGGTTGTGGGACCGCGGCCTTAGCCACTTCTAAAAGGTTGATGAAGCCAGCAATGTTAGATTGTACATAAGATTGAGGGTTCTTCATAGCGTAACGCACCCCGGCTTGAGCCGCAAGATGTAGCACATGGGTAAATGGGACTATATCAAACAACTTGTTCAACATTGGGGTGTCATTTAGATCTGCTTCCACTATAAAGATTTGGTTCCTATATAAAATAATATAAAATTAATTAGGAAATAATATAATTGGTCCATCACAATAAATATATAGTACTAATAACAAATCATTTACAGCATATATCTTTCTTAATGCTTAGAATTTGGATTACATGGGTGAATTGTTTAATCTGAATTAAAAATTATATTGGAGTACAAGTAAAATCAGTAATCATTTTGTCTAATAAGTTTTAAACAAGTTACAATTATAATACTATCAATATAATTAATTATAATCCTTAATCAATTGTCTCTAATGAAGTTCTTATAGATCTTTGTTATTCACATTATAATTACCATTCAAAAATGAAGATAGATTCTACTTTTGACTTTTTTTACCGATCACCATCAAAGTAGGAACAATATTTAGAGACGAGTAATTATCGTTTGTAAATCAATTAATCAATCAAATTCCTATTAATTGTAGGCAAAGAAAATAAATAAATAAATAAATACTGCTCTGTCCCTAAATTACATTCCTCTTTCTCGCATTTATTCCGTAGGGACGGAGGGAATACTTACATAATAAAGAGAAAAAGGAATGTAATTTAGGGATAGAGGGAGTAGAATAAAATATATCAAGTAAAGAGTATCAAATATATTATGCTACTAGAATAAAGTGCAAAAAAATAAAAAAAAAAACATGTTGTAAAGTTGGGTGTGAAATGAATGGATGTATTATTACCTTGACAATAACTTTTGTCTTGCCCGTTTAAGTGATGGGTCATAGTAGCTGTTAAAATTGTCGAGTCCCAATACTCCGTCGCCCCTTTTTCTGAGGGCGAGGGAGCAATGGGTGCCGACAAAACCTGCGGCGCCCGTAACGAGTATTGAAAATCCGTTAGGGCGCCGCGGGGTTGAGGACTGGCGCACCTGCTTCTCCCAGGCTGCGCCAGTCCCGTAGAAACCCGACGAGAAGAATCGGCTCGTCGTGTGGATTGACGCATTCTGCGAGTCACCACCGCCGATTGGGTAGTTGAGAGTAAAGAAGAATACGAGGAGGAGCGCCACGAGGAGGGTTACTCGGAATAGGAGCTTCGACGAGGCGGCTAATAGCTTAGTGTTGTTCACGCGCCGTAGGTAGCTGTTGTACCTTTCTAGCTTTGTGCTCTTGCTGAGGTCTGGAGAAAACGCCATATTGTATTATGTGTTGGAAGATAATGTTTAATTTGTTACTTCGTAAATGATTTTTGAGATGTGAGAAAATAAAAATGATCAATTTTTATTTTTGGTTTTATAGGAAAAAAAAAAAGTTTAAATAAAGGGCTCAGTATTTGATGAGGGAATGGAGAATCATTGAGCCCTGAAGAATGAATGAGAAGAATGGATGAGAAATATAAAGGAGAGAAGGGAAGAGAGAAAATTAATTTTTAAAAATAAATGTAATTAATAATTAATATTTAAAAAAAGAGGAGAGAGAAATGAGGGGGTTGGGTTGGGTGGAGACCACTAAATGCAAACTATGGTGTGTGCTTTTATGCTTTTAATAATTAATTAAAATGGCTTTTATTAAAAATAAAAATTGTTAAGATAGGTATAGAAATTATAGCATATGTTAATAAGAGTCTTGAAGATCGATTGATTGATTTTAAGTAGTTTGTTGATTTGAGGAGTAAATGAAGGAGTGTAACACTTAACTAACTATTATCTAGGTTAAATTGTTAATTTCCTATAAAAACCTAGTTATATTATTTTATTGTAGAAAATATTTGCTCACTAATTACTGTAGAGTACGTAAGTATTCTGTAAATATCTTTTACTCTTATATTTTACTCTATACGAATGTTGAAAGAAAATATATACAAATTAAAGTATAACCATTTTTAAATATCTAAAATGAAGTGACCAATTTTATTACTATGTATTAATTTTTTAATCAAATTACTAGCTCACTACTATTGATAATGCTAGTACATATATCCATATAATTTTTACAAAGTACATAAATTAGTATTTAGTGACTTGGGTAAGAGTACTTTTTTTTTTTTGGTAAAAAAGTGATTTATGTACTTAATTAAATAACATATCATAATAATAAAGTATATAATAGAGAATTGTAATTAATATCTCTAATTTTGTAAATATCTACTGTATATTTTGTTTATAAATTTGTTTTTTTAATGTGTGTTATTCCACACTTATTTCACTCGTATCCCACTACTTTTTCACCAACAACAAATTTAAAGGAAATGGTCCACAATCATTTATAGGCTTATAGCATATATATAGGCAATCTATAAGCGAAGTAAAATCCAATCCAAATTTGTCACCCTTGTAGCCTTGCTCCTCTTTAAATCAAAACTTCTACCACTAGAAATTTAGTAAGATGACTTATCAGTAAGGTTTTGGTCTAGTGATTAATAATAAGTACTAAGTAGATCGCTGAGGCACCGACTCAATCGCGCAGCTCACTCTCATTTGTACAAAGTATCTTATATTGTTCTTATGGCTTATTCAAATTAAAAAAAAAAAATTGATGATGGCAATATACTTAGCTTTAACATTGTTAGCATGCATCTCACCAATTAAATAACCAAAAGAGTATCATTTTAGGTGTGAATGTAATTACAAGGTAGGTTAGGCGATCAGATCATACAATTATACACTCGGATGTACTCAAATTAAAGATAAATATGTCCAACTGATCTAGACGTACGTTATTGCTTATTAATTACAAGGTAGCTTATAGCTTAGGCGATCCGATCATACAATAACATCAAATGCGTGTAAACATTTCAGTAAATGATAAATATTTAATCTTAAATTCTATAAAGTACTTACGACGCGAGTAATATTTAGTACAGTAGAAATTTTGTTCCCCTAAATTAAAAAGGTACTGTAATAGATAATCTGTTACCTATTTTAGATCATAGTATATAATTGAAAATTTTATTTCTTAGTACAATAATCTCATATTTACATGCCAAATGATCTTAATTACCTTCAATTTGCATCGTGCTAGTGGCTAAGGCACCATTGCCAGCTATATGAAGCCGTGTTACAAAATCTTCTGACCATGTGAACAACACGTGTTTTCATTGAAATTTTTCCTCTTCTTTCACACCCCTATTTTCCAACTACATTTTGTCCCCCCTATTACTCTATTAATTATATTAAATTATACGGAGTATTACATCATATACTCCATATTATTAATTTTTTAACTGATTATAAATTGCAATGCCTAAGTGATAATTATGTTATGCCAAAAATTTCACAAAATAATTACAATAAGATACAGAAAGAAAATGAATGTGAAAACATATACTCTGAAGTACTAATTCCTACATTACATACATTATGTTTGTTACTCGTTTTTATTATGGATCACCCCCTTTTTAATCCAGTCACACATAATGTTTCATAGTGTTAGTGACTTAGGGCTTGTTCTCTTCGGCTTAATTTTAGTTCAGTTAAGTTCAGCTTTAATAAGCTCAGTTCAGTTCCTAATTTTCTTCTAACATAAATAGTTCAGTTCAATTGTTTTTAATAAATCAGAACAACCCCTTAATGTGCATTTTCACAATCCCCATTATATAAACTCATTTAATTTTAACCAGTATATTTAAATATGGGGCTTAACCTCACCTGTTACTGAGAAATAGTTCACTTCACAAGTCTAATGAGACAACAATAGAAGGAATAGCCCTTAATTTATAAAGTGTTTAAATTCTTTCAACATTTATTTAATATGAGACACTTAAATTAATCAATCAATCAAAGTGTTAATCCAACTATATAATGAAGTCAGGTATATAAACTAAAAGTGATTATTCTCATTCTTCACAAAAATTTTCCTCCTTTATCCCTTTCTATCAAATACCAAATTCTCATGCAAATCCATATACTTTAACAACTCGTAAAACATAAAGTTCTATACAGAAGTACAAAATATACGTAGTGTACTATAGAGAGGTTGGTAAAATCTTATATGCTACGTCTTTGATTAATAGACCTATTATTTTGAAAAATTGTACGAAATAATAATATTTTTGACCACAATTATGCTTTGGTTTTATAGATCATATAAACGCATGCTTATGCATGGATTTGATTATAATGGGGAAGTGATTGTGTTTCAAAGGTGTTATAATTGAAGTTCTAGGACATTCGTAATATAAATAGAGTACAAGCACTATTGTTTTGTTATGATTAATTAGCTTGCCAACTAAGTTAAGCTTTAAGAAAAAGATAAGATTATAAAAATGAGAGAGAATGTATAAAGTAGTATAATAATTAATAAAGTGAGGTAGAAATCATTAGGTTTCAGTACGTTGTAGTATAGTATAATAAGATTAATTAAATAAAATGAAGAAATTTAAAACTAAATTTTTTCCTTCAAAAAAATTATTATTAATTACCTTTTGGAGGGTTATAACTTTGTCCATAATCATTTGATGAAATGCTTAATTATTAAAGTAAAACTTGCAGTGACAGAGAAAAAGGGTGTAGGGATTAATTAGACAGTAAATCAATAAAGTTCTTAAAAGGACAAAAAAAGGTTGAAATTAAGAACCGAAGAGGTAGGCACTAAATTCTATCCAAGGGGGGAAAAAAAAAGAGGGGCTATTTAGTCTTTACACATTTGGCAAAATTATGTACCGACCTAGTTAATAGTTCTCTGGAGTAATTATTTTATGACAATCAATTAAACTAGTGTATAGCTCAGATGATTTATGGATTCGTTGTAGCTTCATATATCAATCATATTGTATTATTGAATTAATAATGAAGAATAAAATAAAATATTATAAACACAAAAAAAAAAAAAAAAAAAATTGCATACACTTTAATTCAGTTCATGCTTTCTCATTTGGGTTGACAAGGAGTCTCACAATTATAATTCATAATATGCTCAAAATTAGTAGCGTAGAAAATAAAACTCCCGACATAATATAAGTTTATAACATACACATACCAAAAGATTACACAAAGACATAATGGTACAAAACAAACTCAATATATAAATAAATAAAGCAAGGAAAAATGATAAACAAAACAATAATATTTGGACTGTTTTAACTTTTAAGTACATGTGTTATGTTGGCTATGTATAGTAGGTCGAAATTTAGAATAGTTTAGCATGGTTTATTATTATAGACAATATCAACCACTTAATATAGTTTAGCTAGAATGGTTTATTATTCACAATATATATCAACCATATATGATAGGGACTTGTTTGATATAATATTGTTTTGGGCCTTGCTTATTTAATTATAATTATATGGAGAATTTAATTAAGTAGTTAGAGACTAAAACAAAATAGTTAATTTGATATAATAAAGAGTGGATAAAGGCAATCCGATCATGCTTTTTTTTTTTTTTTGTTGTATATCTTGGATTGAAATTGTAGCAGAAATATGATGTTAGGCCACTAGAAATATCGACGTAGAAAAGAAACAATACATTTTGATACATTAATATTTAATCTCTTTATTATTTTTTTAGAGAAGCGCAACAAAGGATAAATGGTATAGATGGGACATTGATATCACCCTACAAAAATGAATGAACTAATTAAACTAGTCCTAATTTGACATCCATTGCTTACTTGACTTGTAATATTCAAATTAAGGTATGCAAATTAAAATTATATGAATATCTCATGCATTGCCGACATATATACGGTAAAGATCTAACGATAATTATTTCCAAGTGCATGAATAATACATACAATATGCATAATTAGATAACTACTACTAGTAATAGATTCTCTTCTAATTAGAAACTACGTATATACATACATTTACTACTTGTAGGCTTGTAGCATCACACTTATGTGAGAAGCAATGCAAATAAATGTATACTATATATATAATCCTATATTAATCACACTTATAGATAAATTAAAATAACATATAGTACGATTAAATACAATACAAAGTCGGTCCATGTGGTTTATTAATGTATTAAGCTTAATTTGGCATATAAAAAAAGTTAGTTTTTGTCACCTCTTCCTTTCATGGAAGGTGCAGTGAAGGTTTTGCAGTGTGGATTCAGGGGAGGGAATAACTAACATGCTTCACGCAGCTACCTAATTAACAATTAATTACACTAATTAATTATATGCTTATTACTCCTTCTTATGATAAGTAGCTCTCGTTTGATCTTAATCAAATAAACTTCATTGTTACTTTATAAGGTTATATCTCCTTTTTTTTGTTACATATCTGTTTACGATTAAATTTCATATTATTGAGAAATTAGGGTGTGGTATGTTCTATTTCACTTGAGATCCACGTACTTATGTGAGTTTATCTGATTTAGGCAAAACCTCTACCCAATTGTTGAGAGAAGTATTTTTCAATTTTTCATATTATAAGTACGAGCACATAGTAATACTAAAACTCGAAATATAGGATAACTACAATAAATACTCCATGTTTGGTACATGTTGAAAAATCTATCAATTTTATGGTCCAAAGTCCAAACTCCAAACTAAGGCTATATATAAATGCCATTAATATCTATATTTTGATAAAGTTTGTGCATGAAAATTAAAGGGGTGAGTCGTCCAATTTTCCATAGACAACTCTAATCATGGTTTTTATTGGGCAATTTCCATATTCAAGCTGAAAATTGTTGAAATTCTTGGTATATTTATTAAATTTATTTAACTATATAGACAATATAGATTTTGTATTATATGATCATATTCTAAAGTAACGTTATTTAATATAAGGTGATTACCCCACATAATTTATGAAAGAGTATGACGGTTTTTTTTTGTATTTTTCTATCCAATTTGTCAATGAAACTTATATTAATTTTTTTTTATTTGTTGGTGATGTTTATTTGCAAATGTGGTCGATTTTATGGGGTCATAAATAGGTTTTCTTGGCATTTGTCGGCTAATTTTAATATTTTCTTCCACAAATGAAAGTACATATCTTGTAATTCTTCCCTAGCCCTAGGATTTTTGATCCACTACTAAAGTTTGAGGTGGTACGATAGACTTGTTGGTTCAATTCCAACCTTAATTCTGTAAGGTTATAAGAATATATATGGCCGGGCGAATTCAAGATTTTAAACTTATGATATCAAATTGTGGTATTTTTAATCGATGCATGAACATGGTGAGGGACGTACAGTCCTTTCACAAGCCCCTCTACAATTATAACTAACAATAATTGTTTTAAATTTAGTAAAAAAATACTAGATAAATGAACAAAATTTCAAGGCACACTAAATGTTTTTGATATGATGGGTGATCAACACAATTTTTTCTCTCTTTTGAAATTACGTGTTATATATATATATATATATATATATATATATATATATATATATATATATATATATATATTTTGGTTCTTAGCTTAGGGTCACCCCTCATTACAAATTAAAACAAAGCTTTTTGCCTTTTTCATGACACTCGATCATAAACAGGAAAATAATGGTGGAATTAAGACCTACAAGTATAAATATCATACGGAGTACATAGTTACGAACATATGTACTTAACCAACACGAGTGTTATTTTCCACACGGAGTGAGTACATAGTTTGGAATTAAACAAGCTATGAACAAATTTTACAAGGCCGAATGAAAATTTTAATTTATTATAATATTGTAGGAAGAATTTTTAATTATTAGAAAAAGGTATTAAAAAGTACTTATTAGAAAGCCCTAATCAACAAACGAGCAATTGTATAGACCTATAGACTTCTATTCATGCCAGGACAAAGAGTCCAATCAATTTAAGAAGCCTAATTTGAATCAAGGTTTACTTAATTAACGATTGTTGATTGGTCATTGGTGCAACTGTTTTTGTTAGCATTAAGTATGATTGCTATTTTCTAATGTACGAGAAATATCCTTCACTAATAGACAATCTTTGTTACTTTGTATAGAAGAAGTTAGTAAGATGGATAGCTATATATTTCGTATATACTTAATTATGTTTGACACATTTTACAAAAAATAATTATCAATAGATTTTAACCTCATAGGCTCCAATGAGAATCTTCTAAACGTCTCATTCCTATCCAAAGCAAAAGCTTGCTTTTTAAAAAAAATTATTTTAAAATTCAGTTCAATTCATTTGATAATACCAAGCGAAAAGAATATAGCCAAATTGTAAAGCGTCCATTTTCATGTATCTATTGTTTGTGAATTGAAATTTGGCTCAATTTGACATTTGAACCAAAATTTCCGAACATGTCATTAAAAACAAAAGAATGAAAGATTGATATATATGAATTGATCTACTTCGTAACAAAAACAAGTACTTATTGAATTTATTAACACCATTTATTTTTTATATGCCATAACCGTCAAGACATCAACCACCACCCTATTAACTCCCTAAGGCCTAAGATGTGCAAAATGATAAGCTTCAAATGTCCAATCCTTAGCTATGGTCGATTTTGTTTGACCATAGAGACAAACAATATTAGTTTACAACATGTTTAAATTTGTTAGTTTGTTACCAACAATTTAGACAGACGATCTATTTTATGATAGCCTAAATAAACAGCTTAAAATGGAACATTATTACGAGACCCTCCTCCAGAGGAAATCCAAAATGTCCAAATGCTAAAAAAGAAAAAATAAATAAAATAAAAATACTCTGTATATGAACACTCGTATTTTTTTTTTTTTTGAAGAAAACACTGGTATATTTAAATTAGAACTATTGAACTATACCAGTGTTACTTGGGAGTAGATTTCAACGGTCATTAAGATTGACTTACATATAAACTTCATTAATATTATTCTGAACTAGTGATGCAGTATGACAACGCGCAAAGTCAATTGACTGCATGCTACCATGATTCAATCACTTGATAAAACTACTCTAATTAATTAAGTTGACATGCATCTTAACTGACACAAACTTTAATTACATCTAATTCAAGAATAATTATCAATTAATTAAGACAAATCCCCATAAAGCACGACATATCAAGGTGATGCATCATGCATGCACTAGTAAAATACGAGCATGACGTACTTATATTTTACTTAATGTTTGTCTTATTTGACTTTTTTTTTTTTTTTTAATACTTACCAAGCTAGTCGAGTGGAAATGGACAGATGGTAAAATCTCAAACTTTAAAGTCGCAAGTTTGATCTTATCATTTTATTTGTTACTTGGGAGTAGAATTCTCTTACCTTCTCCAATTACTTTTAAACATTGACTTATATAGGTAGATTGACTGAGTTGTGATATACTTCGATTTAATAGGATTTTTCTCTTTATGTACCCAAAACAAGTAAATACAAAGCATAACTTTTTATGTACACTTTTCAATGCTATCTTTGACAACAAATTATGTAAATAAGTAAAATTAAAAGTATATACTCTACAAGGACACTTTAGACCTAAAGCAATAGGATGTAAAATGCTTGCTGATGATTTCTTATCCAACAACATCAAGACATATCTAGTAAGATCTCACATTAATTTGTTTTAGCTTATATAGAACGATGAATATCATGATGTGATTGAAATTTCAATTCATTTCATTTCAGGTTTTAGTTCAGGTCCTAATTTCCTTCTCTCATAAAAAATTAATTTTAGCTTTATTCAGCTCAATTTACTTTAGTAAATGTGAACATAACATAACCTAAATGAAATATTCCAAACGAGACAGACATATATAACGGAATGGAGGCAAAGGCACCATCAAGGTATTATTGACGTAAGGGACTATAAAAGAGAGGAAACAACGTAGCTTTCCGTCGGTGCAATAAATTAGGGGCAAAATAACAAAAGATAGAAGGGGCACTCCCATTCCCATATTTGGGAATCCTCCCTTATATTTAGCTGAGAAGCCGGTTTCCCATGTCACATGATATTATTGCAGACACCAAGTACAATTACATACATATTCTTAAGTAATTGGTTCATTTGATCAAGAAATTCTGTTATTAATTTAATACTAATTACATATAATAATCCAATCTAGTACTCATATTACATGCTCGTTTTTGGACATTTCTATATTAGACATTGGCCAATCACATAATTTTTCATTGATAATTAATGAAATCCACCCCATACAAAGACATATTATAGTGAAATACGAGGCCGTGTTATAGTGTCTATGTACATAAACACGTATACGTATACATCATGAACCCTTTCTTTGTGCATTTGTGATGTAATTTAGCGAAACAAGTTATAATGGTTTCGCTATCAGGATTTGAACTATAATTATTTGATAATTTAATTAGAATGCGAATTTAAATTATAGTGTATACGGTTAATATAATTTCATTAATTAATTGAGTTTTGTATACTTAGCTTTCTGATTTTTAGATTTAGAGATCTCCTATTGTTGTTGATTTATACGTTATTACTTAACTTGCAATCTTTATTTGAAAATCCTTCAGAGATCGATATTTTTTTACTAGTTAACATGGTAATAATTAGTTCTTTTACCAAAATAGCTATTTTGACAAAAGTATTTACCAAAACAGCTAATCATAATATTTAATTCCCAAACTAGCTAAAATTTTTGATTTGAAAGGATACTATTTATTTTTTATATTCCTTTGAATCCGTTTGGTTCACTTTATGGTTTTTTTTTTCTTTTTTGGTTTTATTTAAAAAGATTTAGTTTTTTTTTTAATTTTGGTTTTATTTAAATTCTAATGCCATAGTTTAAAATATCCCATTAATTTGAACAATAACAATCAACATAATATATATGCAGCAATTCTCAATTTTTACAAAAGTTACACAACATAAGCAACCACTCGAAAAAATGATCCAAACTTCCAATCAACAAAAGAAATAAAAAATACAACTTTTTTTTTTAACATATAAAGATAGAAATAAATATATGTAAGTTTAATTCATCTTACACATTAAACAAAAAAATATTCATACTAGCCGACATAAACAAAGAGTATACAATTAATTTAATAGATATGAAAAAGATGAACAATACCCTAAAATCCCTTATCGTCGTATAAATTTGCGGTAATCTTGATAGAACAATAAGACTTGAAATTCCAAATTTATGTGACTGATATGATCAAGATGAAAAATTAGGGCTTTTAATTTTATTTTATTTAATCGAAATTAGGGGCCTGCGACTGTTTACGTTATTCGTAGTTTTGTATACTGCTTAAATTTTCTAACTTAAAAAAATATTTAAGGAAATAAAAAAAAAAAAAAGTGAACCAAACTAGTTCAAAGGAAATAGGAAATAGATAATTCCTTTCAAGTTAATAAATTAGCTAGTTTGGGAATTAAATTTTATAATTAGCCGTTTTGATAAATACTTTTGTCAAACTAGCCATTTTGGTAAAAGATCCCAAATTTACCTATGTAAATAACTATTGATTGATGATTCTTCTGAGTCTCACTATTGTTCAATTAAAGCTTTTGATTCCAAGAATCTTAATTAGGCCCCTCCCACTTTCTTATTCATCTTGTCAATTGGTGCTTTAGACTCCTTTAGGGTGCTGATTTTTTTTTTTTTTTTTATATACACTCAATTAATTTAAAGTTAGCATTTATTTTTTATTTGATGATTAAATGAATAATAATTATTCAAATGAAAAAACTATATCCTTAGGTGTACTATACACCCAATGTAACAATCTTTTTTAGGGTGCATGGCTTCATGGAATTATGAGATTCGAGAACCAAATTGGGGTGTTAGACTAAAAATTGTACTTCAAATATATAGGTTTATCTTCTTCTTTTTTGTATACGTATTTGTCAATTTATAGGAATACAAAGTAATGGGTGAATCCGTTATACTGTAAGTCTATCTATATAAAATTTCAAAAACTAATAAGTCTGGCAACTTGTATAAAATCTCCAATAACTTTTATCTGTATGTGTAATATCTTGAGTTGGAAACAAAAAAATCAATTCATTGGTTATAGAGTGAGTTTCTATCAAAACTTGACATAACTCCTCACATTTAGGCTTTTATGTACGAATTAGGATTTAGGACACATGATTTTTTTTTTCCTTTTCAAGTTTCTCTTTTTTTCAGAGGGAAAAGTATGACATAATTTCTCTCTGCAAAAGATGTATTTCTTACTATATATAGAAATAGAATGCCACAGGTTGATTAAGCCTTTTGGATTATACCTTTCAGTGGTATATTTTTTCTACTAAGATACATCTAAAATAGCAAAGAATTGAAGAAAAATGTCAATTTTAACATGATCATGCCATTCTATAAAAAGTATCTACTTCTTCTAACCTTTTTAATATTTCGTTGTTTTGAATTTTGATTGACCCATTTCAACGATTTGATTACTTTCACACAATTCATAATTTTTTTAATTTTTCAATGAACTTCGTGATATTACATTATCATGTGTCTACCCTACTTCTATAGCACCCCATAAAATGAGTAACAAAACGATCCTAATAATAATTGTCTAAATTTCTACTTAGTTTTGGTAATTTATAAGATAAACTAATTAGCTTATATAAATTAGAGACATGGTGAAATTAATTTAAACTAAAAGTGCGTTCTATTCACTTGATTTTGACTAATATAAACTTATTTGGTGTAGAATTCATTCATTTTTAATTTAAGGTGCATTTTTTCATTACTAGACTATTCTCAAGGAATAATTTGAAAGTTCAATCACAAATAACTGCTTAAATTAATTTAGTTATAAACATATAATTATGTTAAATGACCAAAATATTTAAATGAACATAAAATATGTTGAAATGGTGACCTCTAATCAAGGTTTATTTCCTCTAATACTAATTTGAAAGGCCAATCATATATAGTTAGACAACTAATCAGTTTAGTTATGTTGACTTGTTGAGGTGATTGGAATGTTTAGCCTAAATAGTTTGAAGGTTCAATCACAGATAGTTGATTAATTGTCGTCTTTGTTAATGATTTCTGATTAGACGAAGCAACAAGAAATTTATTCAATTAAGCAAATATATTTTGTTAGTATTCCTCATGTTGTCATAATCTCTATCCGTTTATTTTTTTTTACACTAACGTGTCTTTTTCACTTTTAAATGTAAACTTTTACTTAAAATCATCATTACACTGCATGGTACGAGCCTAGAACCTAGTTAGACTACGTAAAAGTTGTGTTCTCCTAGGCCTAGGTTTGAAGAAAGAGCCACAAAAATTGAAAATGCCATGAATATTCTCATCAATTAAACTTGTGTAGGGGGATCCGATATTTTATTGTATTTATATTTTATTATTATTATTATTATTTTAAATTATGTGTGTGTAGGTGTAATTGTAGGGTACATGATTTCGTCCTCATTAGAAGTGAGATTTTCTTCTGAATTGTCTTGAGATTTGAATGCTATGACAAGAACATACATATATGTGGATAGTACCCCCTCTTCCTTGTGAAATGTCACACTCTTCGCACAATATCAAATAATTGAACTTTAATATTTTAATATTAATCTTATTATTATTTTATTACTTATCAAGTCGGCAAATTTTTTTTCTACAAATTTTACCTTCCCACTTGACATGGATATTTGCATAGGACATTGGAATTCAATATAAAAAGGACAGAAAAGCTTTCAACATAAATATTACCTCTGAAATTTAAATAAAAACAAAATATACTTTATTAGAAGATGGTCTTACTGTCTTACTAATGATAATAATGTCAATTTATTAGCAAAATTAATTAATTTTAAGGTTTTATTTGACTTTTGTGATGGTCTTACTAATGATAATGATCTAGCATACTTTTTTTTTCATTTATTTATTACGAGTAAAACACTAAAGCACATAGTTTTAAAAAATATAAGGAATTTAAAATAGGGAATATTCATACATTTTAGCATAATGTTTTATATATGGCTGGGCACACCGTTTGACAGGGGTTACTCATTTGACCAGGGGTTACTTGTATGACTTACTTATTCAGGGGTTACTCGTTTGGTCAGAGATAAAATATAAGAGTTACTAATTTAGGGGTTACTTATTCATGGGTTACTCGGTCGGTCAGGGGTTACTCTGATTATAGAGAAAACGCGCTTATGACTGAGTAAGTAACCCTTACAAGTAATCCCGAAATAAGTAAACCCTAATTAAGTAACCCATTAATAGGTAATCCATACAAAAAACCCCTATAAGTAACCCCTGACGCACAATATGACCAACCATACACGGAAAAATTATTATATTCCGGGTATACTTTTATTTATTCTATAGAAATAGGCACAAGACAGAAATTAAATTTAGATGGGATTTAAGAGAAATCAAACTTGCTACCTATCTTGTACATTGTACGAGTAGTAAGTATGACTTAAAGATAAGTACTTTCAGTGAAATAAATGGCTCGTGTGTGATGGATAGAATTGGACACTTATCGAGTTTGTCATTGGGAGATTGGTTGAGTCGTAATTTCATGTTTGTGTACGTGATAAGGATAGAACTTTCAGGTGTTTATTCATAGTATCCAATTAACATGTGGATGAATGTAGGAAAGATCATGGTTAAACATAGGCCCATTAATAAAGCAATTCTTAGATGATTGGATTCCATGACTGATGATTGAATTGGACTCAACAAATGTTTAGAAAATGGTTCATTCACAATATTGGTGGGTCTTGCAGAATTATTTTTGCACCATTTAGGCTATTATACTTTTTACAATTACGTTAGAAAAAGATATAAACATATGTGACAATACTGTCTGATTTGAATATGTTGTGTATTTACAACATATTCAAATCAGACAGTAATCTTGGAAAACAAAGATTAATTACTAATTTGATGTGTTAAATTCTTGACTTGGTAATAAATATGGACTATGGAGTGGCGTAATCTTTCTTAGTTGACCTAAGCAAACAATTTTAAAATATCTTCTCAACTAACCCTCCCTTGAAAGCAGGAGAAGGATATACCTTGATGCTATTTAATTAACGGCTAAACTATAACGAGTAATAAAATTTGGTGATTTTTTTTTTCCCGGTTAAAGTAGAAAAATTGTACTCCGTATGTATTAAATTGGTACCTCTTACAAATTAATTAATACAATTAGTTAGGTTATGGAAAGAAGAAAGTGTTGGATAACTTAAGTGGTTAGAGCTTCCCTCCCGATTTCAGGAGATCCTGGTATCGATTCTCCTCGCCCATCCTTGTGGCTCTCTAATCACCAAAAAAAAAAATGGTTATGGAAAGGAGTATAAGGGAATCTCCATATTAAACTCCAAATTACGATATAAGAGCCATATTTGAGACCTCAAATTAAGGTGAAACAGTGAAACCCCTAATAAGTACACTAATTACTAGTTAATTGTTGTTGAATTCTTATTAATCATTTAATTTAGGTGTTATTTGTATGACCTCCTTACTTTAATAATCTTAAATTTTGTTATAGAATGAGGGGGTAGCTTAATTTGATGTTCACCTTTTCAAAATGTCGTAATTTGATGTAGATTTATGCATAAACAATTTTTTTTTGCTGATGATCAGATTAACCAAATGTTTTATTGAGAGGGACGTAATTTTCAATAATATGTTGTATCTTGTATGCATTTTGCTGTAAACACGAGAATGGACTAAAGTTGGTGTGTTTATTTTTTAATTTTTAATATTTAGACATATAATAAAGTTTGGAGTTAAAGAATGTCATTATCAATATAAATGCATGATTTATAAGCACTTTGGCTTAAATTGATGCTCTTATGTCAATGGAACTTTCTTCTCAACCCCCCTCTTCTCTCCCAATCAAACAAAATTGTCGGCAATTATTATTATTATTACTATTAAATACGAGTATTATTTATTTCATATATTACTTATCTATTCAATATCATATAGTTGTCCTTCTAAAAAGTTTTTAAATGATATTACTTGTTCTCAAAAAAAAAAATGATATTACTTGAAATTTAATTTTATGTGTTATTTTAAATTGATTGTTGAATACTCGTTAGTAATTTTGAAAAAGAAAATTCATATACATAGTTATTAATACTAGCACCATTGTTCCTCATGTTATTAATGGTGCTAGGATGCTTACAATACATTATACTATCCACAAAGATCTTCTCACTCATTATAAATTTGCACACTAGCAAAAATTCATAGAATAATGTAAGTAATTGACTACTAGTTGTGATTAATTTTTGATAAGAGAGACGAATTGTTAAAGAACACTAATAGCCTCACAGTGGGTGAAGTTGGAGTAAAAGTATAAGAGTTTGTTCCGATTTACAAAAAACAACTGAACTAAATTAATTGGAGCTGAACTGAACTAAACTGAAATGAATTGTTTATAAAAGAAGGAAATTAGGAACTAAACCAAATAAAACTGAACTGAAATTAAGCTGAACAGAACATGCACTTAATAATTAAGGGCCTGTTCATATTTACTGAACTGAGCTGAACTGAACTGAACTGATTGGAGCTGAACTGAACTGAACTGAACTAAACTGAAATGAATATTTAATGAGAGAGGGAAATTAAGAGCTGAACTGAAACTGAACTGATTGGAGCTGAACTGAACTGAACTGAAAATAAGTAAATATGAACAGGCCCTAAGATAAATCAATAACTAAAACTAATTAAGGTACTTCAAGTTCGGAAAAGAAATGAGTGCATATGAGTTCTAATAAGATTTCCTCAAGTATTGTTAAGTTTAGATAAACCAATTAACGGTATCTTAAGTGCTAAATTACAACCCAATAAATAGGAATTTAATTTGAATATACTAATACTAAATATTGTCTATAATGTATAGTTATTTTTAGATTCTAATATTAATCTGAGAGAAAAAAGGGAATAAAAAAACATAACGAGTACTCCATAATTTACAAAGACCAAGTTCGATCCATATAACTTAGTTTGATATTTTTTTTTCCATACGTAAATTTGAATATATACAATCACAATGACACGTGAATAAATCTAAACGTATTAAAATCAATTTTATTCATTAAAATAAACAAATTACAAATTTAATTAGTAATTGAAGAAGAAAATGACAAGTGATACACTATGCTGTAATTGATGAAGACAATTTAACCTATTTGTTGGTAATTAATATGCTATTAAATAAATTTTCAACTATTAAAGAGTAGGACAAATAACAAAATTTATTGACAATTAATGTGAAATCATTTTTCTTCCTATCTAAAAGATTTAAACACCCAAATAATTAATTGTTACTTCTCATTCACACTCTTCCTACTAAAGTTAAGGTAAAAAATATTTATAAATAATTTAATAAAAATAAAATAAAAAATCATTCTAGTATTATACACTTTTGTGTACCACGCACCTATGGAGCTCCAAATGAGTCCAAAGAAAAAAAAAAAAAAATAAAGTGGAAATACACATAGGCGTAGAAGGAACCCTTTTCATAACAATCATTAATAACCCTTTTTTCATGATCCAATGAATTTTTTTGAAGTTGAAATAGGGCCAATAAGGTCAATAAAATTGCTTCATTTTTATGATATAATAATCTTTCAATATTACCAAAATTATAAGATAGATTGTCCAGAATAA
Source organism: Chenopodium quinoa (assembly GCF_001683475.1). Taxonomy (NCBI): domain Eukaryota; kingdom Viridiplantae; phylum Streptophyta; class Magnoliopsida; order Caryophyllales; family Amaranthaceae; genus Chenopodium; species Chenopodium quinoa. The sequence goes on from NW_018745461.1 coordinate 668,106, forward strand.
GCATCAATGTAGAATCAACCAAACTTCCAAGAAAATGTTTCATATTAATAACCAAGAAATTCAAATGTTTGATTCAAAGCAATTCAGGCACTAACGTCATAGTCTATCCCTCAATGATCACATTAGTGTAAATTTTAAAGGCCATTCCTATAAGCTTAGCTTCTCTATAGATGGTAAGAAACGTAGTAGTTCAATATTATTATGACGTATAAAATATCCATGGTCCCCCGTGTTAGATATTAAGACTATTATTAACCAAGTAACATACGCGTTTAAATTATTTGCACGTAATTCCCGTCAAAAAAAAAAAAAAAATTATTTGCACGCAATAGATGTCAAATAAAATTTGTTACCTGTGACAGCACTCATAATTGTAGTCCATACTCCATACAGTGACACTAGTACATAAGTTATAAGTACCATCAACTTCTTACCTGTACTTGTGTCTTGAAAATTTCTACTAAAACATTGCCAAAAATGGAAGCTGAAAAATAGGATAAATAATTCCTCAAATAATGATACTAGTATTAGCTACTTTCACCTCTAAATCACAGAAATTTAGAGATTTTTCAGAAACTTTACAAACTGTTATTATCTCAATATAACTGTCATATTCTTCTTCAATTCACAGATAAAAAGTGAGAAAAATTCTTGTCCTTAATCACATGGGACACTACCCTACATCTAAAGGGTAGTGAGAGAGAAAGTAAAGACCATTAAAATCACATTGACAAGAAGAAAATGGCCCCACTCACATGCAAAGTGGCAAACAGTGCCAACTCTGCAATCACTTTCACATTGAAAATGGCATCATTGAAAAAAAAAATAAAAAAAATATAGAATTAAATATGGAGTAGAAAAATGTTATGGAGCTCCTTATGATTATACAGTAGCATAACATGGTACATTACCTCAGAATTCAGGGGATGAAATCCTGAGTCAGAAAATTTAATATAGTCATAAGAACTATCAAGGGCACATTTAATTTAAGGATAACACATTATAACATACATTGAATTAAAACAAAGTAGTTGTTGATGCAAACATGGGATGTGTTTTACAATCCCTTCTGAGGGAGCGAGTCACTCCCAGGGGATCTGATAGTAATTGTTCGTTCGTTACAGTTATTTCATGACCAACTGATACATTCTTAACAAGATTCAGACTGTAGGTTAAATGAAACTGATAAATATGGGAATTGTGTGGCAGCTCAAACCTCCCAACCTCGAAGTTAAAATTTCGCCTTTTCATCTCTGCTGGCTTCAAAACTGGGTTAGTGGCTAACCCAAAAAAAACAAAAAATTAATGTTGTGCACTTGTGCTACAGTTTGCCTATGAGATGGGTGGGTTCACTCCTGCTTCTTGCAGGGGCCAGTCCCAGGACAAATAAATTACTGGACTTGTGAAAAATACTAATGATATATAACTAGAGCAAGCTCAGAAAAGACCTGGGTGAGCATCTTAGCCTTGAACATAGAACCTGCTCACTTATAACAGTCAGTGATCAGTCAGTCACAAGTTATATTCCAGAATTTAGTTCTCCTTCTGATTCTCTGGTAAATCTGAGAAGGTCTCCAGCACCTAATGCGAGGGGAAACATAGTCAGATGACTAACTTTCAAGTGCTAAAACAAGAGAAACAAACTGACTTTTACTTGCCTCATAGAGGTACCAAGAAGCAAATGCATCAGTTGCTGCATAACGTAATTGGGCCTTTGAAAGCGGATCAGCTTCCCAATTTCCTAGTCTAATCTTCTTAGGCTTCAAGAGCTGCATACAAATATACAATACAATCTTTAATTACAAAATCTTTACTATTAAAAGAGCACATAACACAGCCAAAAGAGTAATGGGGACAGTTAGAGCCACAGTCATAACACACAAAAAAATTGATGGTCGGAGTGGAGAGCAGTTTTCTGAGGTGACAAATACCACAGTGGAATACAAACACAGAACTCAATCCATATGTAAATCAATTGTTTAAACATTTCATAGCACAGATGGGAAAAGGCAATTGAGGCAGCTTTTAAAATTCAGATTAGATATCAAGAAATCACAAAGAAACATGGAGTTACAACTGGCAAATTTAGGCTTCATAGGGAACTTAATATTGAAATTAGAATGGGACATAGCCTTCAAAAAAATTAGGATTGGCAACCCCCTCATTCATATTTTATACACTAAGCATCAGGTTGACGAGTTTACAACAACTTTGTATCATATATCTTTGTATCATAATGATCCTTTAACAAGTTACTCATGACACAGAATAATCTTCACCGGATTTCATTTCTAAGGCTAATTAAGGAAGAGACAAGGCACATAACATGGCTAACAGCAGAATCTGTTACGAATGAGAAGTTCCACAAAAATACTTTTTCAGATGTGATTCTCACAATAAACGAAAATTGTTGTAATCGTGCAATGAAAAACCGAGGTTCATGACTCAAGAAATTAAGTACAATTTATTTATAACAAACTGAAATAAGGAAAAATTGTACGTATATGAAGAAAAGTACGAGTAGCTAAGTTCCCATAACTGATAGGGTCTGGGCAACAAGCCCAAATCTGGGTATGATCTACAATGTCTATAATAAAATTCTCCATGAGAAAATGCAAGGTGCTGCATCATGTCTTCAATTTATGACAATCATCTATCTTAGAATAATCATACAAATAAAAAAAATAAAAAAATGAAACACAGATTGTAAAAATTAAGAAAGAAACTGATGAGCAAAGTTTCTGGTGAACATAAAACAACAAGAAGAAATTGGAGCATATAAAAAAGGCAATTAAAGAATGAAAGTTAAAGACACCCTCGGCATTAAAGAGAGCTTTAAGAGAGGCAATAACCAATAATTAGTAAATCAAGAGGTTCCAATTATGTACTTGTTTGCAAGTAAATGTTTCGACCAGTGAAGACAAACTCCACTGCTTAGGTACACCACCAAGCTTTTGATTGGCCATACTGGATAGATCTTCCAAAGATTTTATTGACACATTATGGTCATGAAAGACTTTGACAGCATCATTGTCAATACCAACTCCAACCTGTAAATAGTACAAAATTAATTCACTATTACAGAAGAGGTTCACAAGAGATACAATTTAGAAGCACAAAATTATAAAACTCACAACCTTGATATATGTAGAATCTTCAAGGAGAGATTGCAGACTACCAGGGATTCCAGAATGAATTATATGCAATACATAACAATGATGCATACCCCCGCATATTTGCATGACTGCAGCTTTTCCCTGTGGAATACCTGTAGCACAAATTTCAATGTAAGAATGATTAGAAAAGGTTGTAATTTACTTAAAAACGTTTGTTGGTGCACATTTTTCGTCATTAATATCATTGAGACAAACCCTTGACTATCGCTGCAACAAATTTTCAAAATTGTCATATCATTGAATCAAATTCATTCTCGATACTTTGTAAACCCTATTGATAAGCCTGTTATGGTTCCAAACCAACTATTATCACCCCGTGAGATACCCTCCACAAGCCCACATCCACTTCAACTTTGAAAAAGTTCCTGAAATTGGTCTAAAAACATGGATTATAACCTTCAATTTTGAATTTTTTTCAACTTTTCCGGCCAGAATGGATAGAGAAAGAGGTGTTTCCCTTAGACCCCGGCAAGCCACTTGGGTGGTTTGACCCATCAACTTTGGCTCTTAACTATCAATTTAGAATGTTATAAGACATGTCTTCCATCATTTATATAGGCCACCTCAAGATGGGACTGAGACACTGAGTGACTAACTAGGAGTAGTCGAGTACATGTTTCCAAACAACCATTTGTGATCACAAGAAGCATCCCCATCATAACATAAATTCATGAACTAGGGTTTGAAAATCTCTGAAGGTTCAATTTCATGTATAACCTTTAATTTTGCCTCAGAAGGACAATTTCGAACTAGCAAGGTTAGACACATTGAGGCACATCCCAAGCTTCTAAAGGGACCCCGTGAGGCCTATTTAGTGGTTGGTTCCATCTAATTCATATCTTAGCCCACGACTTTGCATCCTTCATAAATATGTCTTAGATGGCCTACCATGGCCTTATCGTACCTTGTTACAACAATTTTCATCTTGTTAAAAGTAGTAATTTCAATATAAGAATGGTTAGAAAAGGGTGGTCATTTTCTTACAAAATGTTTGTCGGAGCACAATTTTTATAATTTATATCATTGAACAAAGTAATAAAACTCTTTACTACTATAGTAACAAATTTTCTAAATAGTCATATCACCGAACCAAACTCATTCTTGATACTTTAAAATCCTATTAATAGACTATTACGGTTCCAAACTAGCTTTAGGTTGTTGAAACCATTTGCTTTGGCTCTTAACCATTAATTTAGCTAGTTGTAGATAAGCCTCCTGTCATTTATGTTAGGTCACCTTAGGCCTTTATGTAATAAATAGTATGTGGTTTCAAACAACCTTTTGCTAGCCCAAGATGCCCCCACCATCACTTGAGTTTATCTAGTTATTACATTGGGTCCAAAAATGATTCGAAAACGTGTTTGCAATCTCGGCCTCCAAAACTTTTTTGGACCCGCCTAGGTTAGGCAATAAGATGCTTCCTATGCTTTTTAAGGGACCCCGCGAGCCATATTTGAAGGACAAAGACATCAAATTCATATCTTAGCTCATGAATTTGCACCAATGCACCCTCAAAATTATTTTTCTTAAGTCACCTACCTCGGTAAAGGAAATAGAGAAGAAAGGATTCAAGAAAGGGAATTCAAGTTACATAATTGGTACAATTACCCAAAAAAAAAAAGCATTCAACAAACTCTCTCTCTCTCTCTCTCTCTCTCTCTCTCTCTCTCTCTATAGCACAAATTCCATGTTCATCATCTGCTCCCTTATCCTTCTTCAACCAAACACCATCTTCGTCTCTTACTGACTTCGATGATGATCCATTGCTCCCTATTGCTTCTGAGAAACCAACCAACCTTCATCTCTTTCTAGGGCTGTGTTGCAGTGGTCAGGTTAGTCTGTTTGGATATTTTTGTGGTGGTCTTTTAGCAGTTGGATTCCACGGTTCCACCATTTAACTTTAGATAAAAAGCTTCAATGACTGAGCTCAACCACCATCAATCCCTTAACCATGATCTTTCAGGATCATACTACTCTATCAAAGTTTATGTCTGCAAATACCATTTATTCCCCTGATTTGATATCTCAAATTTGCTCATACTTGCTGAAATATGCAGCTTTTAAGGATGTAATAATGGTTTTTGGGTTTCCAAATGGAAGGACAAAGGTGGGATAGGCCGATGGGGCTTGAGGCTTAGAATGTGTGGGGGGGCAAATAACAAAAGACACGATAAAAATCAATAAACTGCACACTAAAAGTTATAGTATAGATAGCAAAATAACAAAAAAGATGATATAAACCAATAAACTGCACACTACATTTAATTAATAAGGTGAAGAACAGAAAGATATACTCCACCCAATAATTTTGGAAAAAACATCAATGGAGGGAATAAAACCAAAGGCTGATGCATTGCATAAGCATACTACATCGAGGTCAGAGCTATAGATGCAATAACATTGGTCAATTTGGTTACAGTCCTGCATCGATCTTATATGCTATTATGTAACAGTCCCTTATGAGTTGTGCTCACAGTTTATCAGTTTGGAAAACTGAAAAGCTATAATGAAGTGCCAAATATGTGACATAAGGGGCCTTGTGACCATACATAATATTCAAATTCACAATATGAGCCATTGCACAGTCTCAAGTATTCAAGGGAACATAGCTAACTCTATCACAGTTGTCAAACCAAAGGCTAGAATCCCTCCAAATGGATGACACTACTGATACAAAAGAGATATCAGAATGATCATACCTTCTTAGGGGCTTGGCCCTAGCAGCATTTTGTGATGATGCCAAGTTCAAGGGAATAAGAAGAACACCATAAAAGTTCGAAAGAATTTCAATCTAACCACAACATGTGGGTTGTCAAAGAAAACATATCAAAGGTCACCCTTTAGAGATTATGATCTCACACTCTCACAAGAGGGTATCATGAATATCAAGGTCACTGGCAAGGACGTTGTGCACTGAACACAATCACAATGGTAACCTAGTCTCTACTGCAAAGTCCATAATTTGGTGGGACATGGTCACGTTGCCCAAATGGAAATAATACTGTAAGAAATTCAATACTCCAACCCCCCAAAGACTAATTCCATATAGTGCATGACCAAGAAGATATCGTAAAAGGTTGTCTTTATTAATCTCAGAATAAAAAAAGTTTAATGCTTACATGTAAGACCACCCGAAATAAGTTATGCTACTGCCAAAGACGAGATTTGGGGTCCGAAGCCAAATGTCAAAAAATTAGTCAATTGAGGACCTCAAGAAGCTTGGCATTAACTGCTAAAGTTCAAGGAAAAAACCCAATGTTAATAATTTGGATATATTTAGTTCCATACTTAGAGATGTCCTAGGAAGAAGAACAAATAGAACAGCATCTCCAATCATTTCAGCTTTTCAGGCATAATGTAAGACGCATTAAGCTTTTGAAACAAAGTAAGCATAATCTCATCAAATTACAGACCTGACTAAGATCAAAGATAACTTATACGACGTGGGGGAGTTCCAAGAAAGCAACAAAGATAATATATGCCCATGGTTACAAGCCACAATGGAAATGGGAATATTAACAAGTTCGAAAAAATGATCCTCAAAGCAAAAGTTGTCATAAAACACGTCTTTAAAGGCTCGGCTACTGTTATGATGTCATCAAACTACTCGCTAGGGTAAATAAAACCCTTTCTTCAAACCATGCACTTTCAACATGGTTCCATTGTCCAAATCGCCTCACGTCCCTAATAACGTGTAATGTACAAGATCAAACAAAAATGAAACATATACCTAACTATCTAAGTCAAAGGCAAGCTTTTTACAAGTGAATATTGCTTGTCAGATAAGCCCCTCAAACCAGTGTTTGAAATGGCTCGACAGAGCACTGAAACCAAGCACTTATGAAGATCTCGGCAAGTCGCTTTTGGACACTAAATGGCACAGTGAGAATTACAGGCTGCATTAATTCCATGTATGCAATCTGTTTTATACACAACTTTAAGAACTGCGCTTCACACCTAAGCCCTGTGACTCCATCACCTAGGCACATTAAACCTTCTCAACTATTGTCAACGAATCAATGATTCAAAGGTATCTTAATCAATTACCAATCTGGAATAATTATGCCCAAAGGGTCAGGATTCAATCATCCTAGTTTGTGTATGGAACTTTCCATCCATAGATAAAGCCAGATGGTACAAACCTATTGTCCTGTTAAAGGCTAATGGCATAACTGCAAAGCCTACATTCAGAAGCACTTCGTCAAGTCACAACTATCAAAGTCTATCATAGTTTGAACTAAGGGTAATTAAAAGCTAACAGTCAATACTTGATACCTCCAATTAGAAATTACAAGCATGAACAATGCCGCAAACAATCAGAGGGTAAGAAGTAAGGTCTTGCCTCAAACTGATAGTAAAGCTTAAATCACATATTTATAAATAACATGCTAAAAGGTTTCCAGCAATGATAGATTGGGTGCCTAAGCCTAAACTACACAAGCACTGATATAATAACATCAACAACAACATTCCTCGAGACCTCTAGATAGGCTCCAACACAAGATGGATAAGGGTTATAAATACAATCTTATTCTCATGGTAATATTAAAGCTACTTCACCATTGTTAAGAAGTACACAGAGTTTATAATGATCATTTTAGTTAGTCCATTAGAATCCAAAGTCAAATAACATTCCCAAGAACAAAGTTGTAGCGCGTGATCATGCTTCTCATTCTCATGCCAGACAAGCAATAGGCTCATATAGATATGAGCTTGGTAATCTAACAAACGAAACACTAAAGCACGAATAAGAAACCACATAAACCAACCTCGATCGAAGCTAGGTTTCCATTCAATGTCAAGGCCGAGAACAGCCCTGCCTGTTTCGCATTTCCTAGCCTCCAAAAACTTCAAAATCTCCAATGTAGCTTCCTCTACCTCCTCCGTCGTCCGGGAATACACAATGCGGCCACAAAAATTCAGTGCAGGATACTTCATTTTCACACTGCCTAACAAACAAAGTTACAAAATTCAATTCATCACATCTACAACAAAATATCCCCACAAATCACAATACTAATATTCTAAAAACAATCCATCAAAAACCTAAATTCCAGGCAATAACACAAAATTAACCAAATTTATAAAATCAAACAAACCCCAATTTCCAAAAAAATCCAATAAGTTTTACCTTGGTGGTGGAAGGCCCGATTTCTTGAACACGGGGTTAGCGCGAAAGAACCCGAATTCGGAGATGAACCCAATTCACCATTTGAGCAAGAAATGGAGCCCGGCAATCGACGGCGGGTCGTGGGTCGGGTATTAGGGTCATCGTCGCCGTTAACTGAAGAACTGCTACGTGGGGTTTTGAAGGAAGACGAAGAAGATGAAGGGGTTGCAGAAATTGTTGATGTTGCAGCTTCAAAAGCTGCTTCAATGGCTTCCAATTCTTCGTTTGAAAAGGGTTTATCCCAATCATCAACAATTGTTTGAAATTCAGTTGTTGTTGTGATTGTTGTTTCTGTTGTTGATGATGATGAAAAATAGGGTTTTTCTGGGAAATTCTTCATTTTTGGCGGAGTGTTTGAAACTTTTTAAACGTTTGGGAGTTGGAATTTTAGATTGAGAGACTTTCAGTTGAGAGACTTTCTTCTATAACAAGTGTTTTGAAATGTGAATATTTTGTTTTTTGTTTTTTTTTTTGGTACAAAGAGAATTTTATAAATGACAAACTTTTAAATAAAACGGATGTTCAGTAAATTACTAAACATCCGTTATAAAGTGACAACAAAATGTGCAAAAATTACACTAAAACGCACAAAAGTTACCCTGACATATATAAAAGTTTTTTATGTTTCTTTGATAAATTTGACAAAAGTGACACTAAATTTGACAAAAGTGACACAAAATCTGACAAAAGTGTACTCGATGTACAGTAAATTACTGAAAACTGGGTGTATACAAAAGTTTTCCTTTATAAATAATGAGCAAATTACAACCTAAGCTAAAATAAAGGAACTAAAATACAACACACTAAAATTTCATTACATACTTTGGTAATATGACCTATGCAAAAGAGAGCACTGCTACCGCAAATATTTGGTCGAAAAGAACAAGACAAACCCCGTTAAGAATTACTTGGGAGTCATGAACTTGCCGCCACCACAAAATACCCAAATCGGATCGAAGAAGATGAGGAAGCTGAAAATGGGAGTACCAATGTAGCATAGGGCCTAGGAAAAAGAACGGTACACAAGTACACAACGTTGATGGAAGTCGGTATGAGCAAAATACTACCTTTTCAAATCTCAAGTGCCATGACACTAAGGTCAACCCAAGGTCCTAACCACAACGAACATCCTGAGATCCTTGACCATGAGCTACTTAGGTTGGAAATACTCCTATATAGGAGTGCCCATAATTCGGATAAAAACCGAAATCCAATCCAATCCAAACCGAATTATCAATTCGGATCGGATCCAAACTTTAAATCGGATCGGATTGGATTGAGATTTTTTGGAAATTCGGATTTTCGGATTGGATCGGATTGACCCTAATTGGATCCAATCCAAACCAAAAACCGAATTATAAAATTAAGCTTGTATAAATATGAATTTTTTGTATATTTTGAAGTTTAGTTTAAATACATACTACTACATAAAATAAGTTAGAGAGACTTTGTATTAATTAATTAATGACTTGACGTTGAACTATTTATTTTAATCATGATTTTGAGGACTTTTATTTATAGTGAAGCTTTATTTTTATAATTGTATTAGGCGCTAAAAGATAATGTATTATAATTCGGATTTTCGGATCGGATCCAAATAACCGAATTGTAATTCGGATTGGATTGGATTGGATCAAGAGAGAAATTCGGATCGGATCGGATCGGAAAATTGAAAACCGAATTATATTTCGGATTGGATCGAATTTGGACTAAATCCAAACCGAAAACCGAACGGACACTCCTACTCCTATAATCTATTATCTTAAGCTGTAACATTTCACATTATTAGTTAAAGTTGTGACTAAGGTAAAAAAAAAAAAACAAAAAAAAAACAGAACACTTTTGATAATATGATTTAGCTGCTAAATTAAATGGTCTTGGACTCTTGGTGCATATGAACCGGTGACATTGTTACCATCAATCACCTCTTTCAACTCATGGTCTGTTCTTCACATTTTGTTTTCCAGGTACACCATTAATGTAATTAGCTTCAAAATATCATTTTTGCTAACTCTGAAATTGTTGTAATATCAATTGATAATTCTCTGAAAAAAAAAAAAAAAAAAAATTCAATTTAGCCCAGTTTAATAATGTAATCATGAACTAGGTATTGCTTGTTTTTTCAAATAATCAATTTCCTCATTTTCACATTTTTTGGTCATGAAATTAATTAACTTGTTGATATTTCAATAAATGGCAGCAATTCTATCTGCAATGCCATTATGTCCAAATCGCAGGTTATTCTCCGGTCAATTTGGGTCATAAATGCATCGACTTGTACCGAGTTTGACCCGGTTATGTTCAGTCAAGGTCCAAATCTAACACACAAATTAAATTGATTATGTATAACATATAGTTTCAAGTGATAATTAAATTCTGATAAAAACAATGAAAAACAATGTTTTATGTAATTTAATACAATACGCATTATTATGTAATTTGTTTATTTATAAATATTTATACACGCACAAAAACCCAGCTTGTTATTGACCCGACCCGAATTTTACTGGAAATAATATGAACTTATAATGTATATATTTCTTATTTAAACTTACTTTAACTTATTAGCTCAAATTTATGCTTCACAATCAACCTCGTCATCATCATCAAAGCTTTCAATTAGTTCAGAAAAGGATGCTGATTTGGTTGCTGCTTCCACTCCCCCCGATTCTCTTCTTTTTATGTAAGAGCTCTCTAATTTTTGTCTTTCCTTAAGTTGGTGATAATTTGTGCTTGAAAAAAAATAATTGTTAGGGGGGTCTAGCAGGGATGACAATTCAATCTGAGTTCCATTCTAATCCAACCCGATTTGAAAAAGATATCATATCCAACTCTGATAATGATCCTTCCGGAAAACATCAAGGTCCTCTACCAAGGTGTATGAAGAGAAGTGTATAATTGTGATACTGTTATAGTGTCATTTAAGAGGGAACACCCAACAAATTATAAATTGTTATATACATCCAAGTATAAGGTACACTCAAGTATATTTTACACTACTCGTACTTATTTGATATATGAGTATTTTTTTTTTTTGCTCATTTAATTTTCAAATAAAAAGAGCAAAATTATATCAAATAAGCAAAAAACAAAAAAGGGAAAAAAAAAAACTTTGGGTGCACCTATCTTTATGCACACCCGGGTGTATATAATAGATTCCCCAAAAATAAATTAATTAAGGGATCGTTGTCGTTGGTCTTTTGATCAACTTACTTTCGTTACTTAAGTGGTATAGTAATCGTAATTTCATAAAGTATTATCCTCAACTTTTGACTATGATGGGTGACATATGCACTATTGAGGTCTGACTATCGATTATGAAGTATTACCTCTGTCCTTATTTGTTTGCCACATAAATTTTTTGAGATGGTACCGTCGTTTTTAAATTCCACCCTCCTCCTTCCTTCCCCAGGTTTACCCACCTTCCATTGATACCATTATTTCCACCATGTCTCCACCTTCCACTGGTGGCACCACCACATCGAAAAATTCTATGAATAATTGTGAAATTATGGCTGATTAACCTCAAAGATATAGTGGTGAGCATGTTCTCCATTGAAGGTGTAAAAAATGGTGGAGATCGAGGGAGGGAGAAGGAGGGACTTCAATGGAGGATGGAGAAAAGACGAAGCTTCAATGGAGGATTGAGGAGCTTCAATTCTCCTCTATTATACCATTACTCATAAGTTACACTCCTCTAGTCCTTTTCTTTATAAAAAGTGTTTTGAGAAATAGTTTTTGAAATGTGAATAGTCGTTCTGAAGTCATATTCTATAATACATTTAGAAATTCTAATGAATAGTTACTTCCCATTGTTTACCAAATAACTTTATAACATGTCACAAACATATATTTTATTAGAATGAGTTCGAACTTGGATCTTGACTCTAAGGATCGAGAATTATTCAACCACCTAATCTATCCATTTTATTATACTCCCTCTATTTTTTTAAACCTTAATGATTTTTCCTTTTATTCCCTAAACATTGAAGAGCAGGGGAAGGGGACAAACACTTTTTATTGCTTTATTTCTTAGACTAATTCAACGAAAGCCGTTAATAATAGGAAAATGCTATACATAGCCCTTAGGGCTACATATAAGCATTTAATTTACTCTAGAAAATTGTTAAAAATTTCAAAATTCATGACAAAAACACACTAATTACACCGATTTGCGCATGTTCTTGTCATGAATTCTTAACTTTATATATTTTTCAAGAGTAAATTTAATGCTTAAGTATAGCCCTAAGGGCTATGTATTAATATTACGGAGTAATAGTTTTCATTAATATAACCGCTATCACCCTTCTGGTTTCACTATTACAGTATCGTAACCCTCCTACATGGACGGTATAAAGGGAATTACGAGTAATTTGTACTCGTACTAACCAAAGCAAATGGGGAATTAAATTTTTGGCTTACTTCGTAAGTCCGTAACCAATTTTATTTAATCGTTCGAGTATTCCCGCGCCCATTACAGAGTCGCAAAACTCCATATAAACAACTCACAAAACTTTTTGAGTGAAAATAATTGAAAATTAAACCCCCACAAAACCCTTGTTTTCATCTCTCACACTTTCGCCGGGAAAAAATTCCGGCGAAAACTCCATTAATTTTGCAGCAAATTGATCAAAATCACTCAAATCAGAGAAAACCCTTTAAAATTCGCAGCAAATTGTATAGAAAGCAGCAAAAATGAGTACAGTAGACAAGATGCTGATTAAAGGAATCCGGAGTTTCGACCCGGAAAACAAGCATGTCATCACCTTCTTCAAACCCTTAACCTTAATCGTGGGGTCCAATGGCGCCGGAAAAACTGTATATTTCTATTTTATTTTATTTTATTTTATTTTTTTTGTATTTTTTTGGTTACCCATTTTCTTATTTTTGTTGTAAATAACCTTAATTTTTCTGGGGTTTGAATGTAATATATTGCTTGGTATTTTTATTTATTAGATTATAGTGGGGTGTTTATTTGCTTTTAATATATTGTTGGTGATTAAATTGAGTTGCCCATTTCCTCTTTTGATTTTTTTTTTTAAAAAAAAAATTATATGTTAGTTGCAAAGTGTATAACATTTAGGGATGAAAAAGGGTGAAGTTTTGCTAATGATGGGCAATTAATTGAAAATTGATATTGAAATTGTAATTTAGAAGGATGATTAATGTACTTGGAATTGTAGGATTACTCTATATTGTTTGTGATTAGTTTGATTTGGGTGTAGACTGTAATCGAGTGCTTGAAGGTTGCATGCACCGGGGAGTTGCCTCCGAATGCTAGGTCGGGTCAAAGCTTCATTCATGATCCCAAGGTTTCTAATTCTCTCAGCTATATTTTTTTAATTTGTTTGGATTGTTTTGTTTTATTGGAGATTGGTGCTAATATGAGGGTTTTGCTTTGTTGGGTATGAATGGTAGGTGGCGGGAGAGACAGAGACAAAAGCGCAAATTAAGCTCCGGTTTAAGACAGCCGCAGGGAAAGATGTTGTGTGTATAAGGTCGTTTCAGCTAACTCAAAAGGCGTCTAAGATGGAGTATAAAGCTATTGAAAGTGTGCTCCAGACTATTAACCCAAATACAGGGGAGGTGAATACATGCTCATTAATGCTATCGTTGTGTTGTACGTCATAGATTGTTTATCTGCAGCAATTATTGAAACTTGGATGTTGCTAGAATCATTGTTTAGTGATTATTCAACGGCTATTTTTTTAAACCTTTGCAGCTTTAGGTGTTGTGCGAATTGCCTAATTTCATGTGTTGGGTGATGGATTGTTCAATGTATTTAACGGTTTATGTTGCATAGTTAATTGTTCATCAGTGGTATTTTTCTTCCTTTTTGGACGAAATGGTAGAGCTCTATGGTAATATATGTCCTCTAGAACTCTAGAAGGGATATACATAGCCCTAGAAATCCAGGATATCATTGAGACTTGAATATAAAAGGAGAATTTTATTTATTTGCCAACTATTAAGCCTAAACTTTTGCTCAATGCAACTCTAGCCCATATGCTATGCTCACATGTGTTTATCATATTGTCAATTTGCTGGTAAGAAGGTGCATGTTAGGCATTGTAATCTGTAAATTCTTACTATTAATTTTATTTTACGAGGAAAATATATGGTAAAATTGATGTAGGTGCTAGCCTCCCTTTCTTCCTTTGATATGTTTCAGTCTCCATCCTTTGAATTGTTTGTCTGAAGGATGATGAGACCTTGCAATTAATAGTTTTAGTTCTTACCCTGCATGCTACTGTGTCTGTGTATAATCTGTAAACTTGTATATGTCTTGCTGAAAAGGAAAAGTAGGTCCTCCACTCACACATTATTCTCTTACTTCCTTTTAGAAAGTTTGCCTCAGCTACAGATGTGCTGATATGGATCGAGAAATCCCTGCACTGATGGGTGTTTCTAAAGCGATTCTAGAAAATGTGATATTTGTGCACCAAGATGAGGCTAACTGGCCATTGCAAGACTCCTCCACTCTGAAAAAAAAATTTGATGATATATTCTCTGCGACCCGGTAAGGCTGTAGTCACTTGGCATTATGATGACGTGAATTTTTTTTGATGTGATTTGGAGCATAATTGTATGCTTTTTTTTAAAAAATCTTCTTTATAATTAGCGGAGGCATTCATGCTTCAACAGGGTAGTGGGAGCTCTATGTTTATACCATCTACCAATTGCCATTGTCACTAACAATCTCTGTATAGGTTTCGACTTAGGAGTCATAACTCATAACAACAACCTTTTAAGCAAAATTGCTTAAGGCCATTAATTAGATCTAGGCATATGCATGTCTTGAAAGGGTGCACCAGTGGAGGTAGTCGGCAGTTCTGCATAGTAATAATTAGTAAACATCACGAGGGATGGCTCATAAAAAAAAAACTTACTATTATGTCATAGTTGGGCTTCTATTTATTGCTGAACTAATGCAATTATAATTATGGAGAAAATAGTGCTGTGAGATACTGAGATGACATTATATATAAATTGTTGGCACCTTGACTTGTTTTCATTATTAAGTATAGCCTGAGTTGAGAATTGGATTGAGCTCTTTCAATGTGCTTTGACCAGATACACTAAGGCATTGGAGGTCATCAAGAAGCTCCATAAAGAGCAGGCCCAAGGGATCAAGACATACAAGCTGAAATTAGAGCATCTGCAAACATTGAAAGATTCTGCTTATAAGGTTTTCCTTCTTGTTCTCCTAGAGTCTTAGACATATGCTTCCTGCATCTTTTTTGGTCAGCTTCGTTTTGTGTAGTTTTGTTATGCAGTGTGGAATTTTATTTGGTACCCGAGTCTTGTATATTATGAGTGATCTACGTACCATTTATTTGTGAATTAGTGTAAATAGGGGGCATATATCAATGCGTTTGAAGTTGAGTTCACTCTTTCTCTCTCTTCAATCTGGACTTCTTTCATTCTTTCTCTTCGACCTTATCTTCTCTCTTTTCTAAATGTCTTCTTCCGTCACAAATTCAAAACTTTCTATTTTCTCTTTTCCTTTTTTGGATGAGCTTATTCTCCGTGTTCTTTCTCCTCTTTGACAGTATGAGTTTTTTTTTTTTAATGGTTTTCTTATTTTCCATTTTAGCTAACAGATTGACTGGTACCCACCCTTTGTTATATTTTTTTCAATGTAAAACGCACATTTTGATTATACAGTCATGTGAACCCCCCCCCCCCCCATCTCTCTAATTGTTTTATTTTTTTTCAATTCCTTAAAACTATTTTTTTGGCCTTCTTTTTTAATCAATAAAAGTTATAACCTTAAAAAGAAATAAAATTAGAACAAAAACAAAAGACAAAGTTTCGTCTCATTATCTTGTATATGAAAGGTGCACGGCCTTTGCCTTGCACCTTGGCTCCATTGACCATCTGCGCCTTGTGTGTCTCGCACCATTTAAAACTTAAGATTTGCTGTCCATTTAGAGAATTTTTCAATTTTTCAAACTTTACTCACAATCATCGGATGCAGGTAGCTAGTTTTCATCTATGGTTCTTGGAAGATTGTATGTGTTTTATCTGCTGTAGGTAAAAGGGGAAGGGAAGCTGAGATCAGTCAATGTAAGGGAAAGGTTAAGTCCTTTTTCCTTATCTAGTCCTCCTCCCCCTTCTCCAAAAAATGGTAGGGTAGAGCATGAGGGGAAATGGTGCAATATAATGCACCAGTGGTTAGTCTGTCCACCAGTCATAGGAAGGCTTAGGGGGTACGTGAGATAGTAGCACTGCAGTACCCACAACTGGGACCAAATGCCTTTTTCTTCACGTTTATTGGGTTCGTTGTCGTATGACTTGTATCTTTGACAGGTGTATACCTTGGAGGTAGTTCAACAGTCCTGTTTCTGTCCTTCTACTCATTCTTCTAGTCTATTCATATTAAATTATTATGGTAATGATATGTGCAACCATAAGGTGTACCCACGACTGGGACCAAATGCCTTTTTCTTCACGTTTATTGGGTTCGTTGTCGTATGACTTGTATCTTTGACTGGTGTATACCTTGGAGGTAGTTCAACAGTCCTGTTTCTGTCCTTCTACTCATTCTTCTAGTCTATTCATATTAAATTATTATGGTAATGATATGTACAACCATAAGGTCTAACTATAAGCATTAAATTTCATTCCTAATTGGTATTAGTCTCGGAATGTATGACAAAGTCACACGTTGATCACTAGTATTAATGCTTACTTTGTGCATGATGCTTAACTTTTTCTAATAATTATCCCTTAGGGCTGTACATATAATTTTCCTTTGTGTTAAGTTGCAATTTCTTCTAGCCATATGTGTCGAATTCCTCTGTTGTAGTTTTGGTGATCTATAGTTATTTGTCTTTAATTGTTGTAGTTGGAAACATTAATGTTTGTTTTCCTTGGGATGTTCTGATGGTCTGCGGCTTTGATCATTCTCTGACAGTTACGAGATAGTATTGCTCAAGATCAGGAAAGAACAGAATGTTTGAAAGTTCAAATGCAGAATTTGGATAAGGAAATCGAAGAGGTTGATGCGAAGATACAATGTACTGAAACTAAGCTAAAAGATCTTCGTAAGCTTCAGGATCAGATAACCGAAAAGAGTGCCACAAGAAGTGCTTCATATAACGAGCAGGTTCAAAGGCATCAAGCGCTCATAGAAGAAATCGAAGGTCTGTCAATCTGTTGTGTCTCATTTATTCATGAGTGTGCTAATTGCATTAATATTCTTTATTTGTGGATATTGCATTCAATATTGTTTGTATTTCAGATACTGATGAAGAACTGAAGGAGTGTAAGGAAAAGTTTGATGAAAAAATTTCTCAGCAGGATAGGCTAATTGCCAAATTGGTCAGAGAAGGAGATGACTTAGAGAAAACAAGTATTATCCTTAGCAAAAAAGTTACTGAGTATCTTGTAGAGATAAGCAAACTTCAAAGTGCAGCAGATGTAAGTCTACCATATATATTGTATAAGTAAATTTCACAAGGTAACTCTTTTTTTAACAAGATGCCAGCACTCCAGCAGGGACCTTTGGTCCATAGTGTTTATGCATGGACCATTCCTCAGAATATCCTATATATCAACTCCCTACACTGCATTGACATGATGAAGCTTTCCATTCCAACTACTTATAAAATAATCCAAAGTTTAATTTCTATGTAATTCACTGTCTTAGACTTATAAATAAAAGAGCATGTACATTTGTTGAAATATTTTATGAAGCGTTGATGAGGGCAGGTTTATAACTATCTCACTCCTTCATCTGAGGTTGTGCTGTCAGTATCATGGGTGCGGATTGGGTTTTTTTTTTTTTTTTGGGGGGGGGTCAACTCTTGTGGGCATTGACTTGAGATAAAGCCACTTGAAGCATAAGACTCCCCCCCCCCCCAAAAAAAAAAAAAAAAAAAAATCCTGACATTTTGCTCTTATTTTTGAGTAGCCTATTTATAATATAAAATTTTCATTGTGATAACTCCAAGATATGATGAATAGGATGAGAGTCAATAGACTGAGCAGGGAATGAATGAGTTTTATTTACCCCCTTTATAAATTAGGGGGAGTGGCAGTAGTTATTGCTTTAGCTCATGTTGAGGGTTGTGATAGTCATTGAATTTTTTTTTAATTTATTATTATTATTTTTTCACATGAAAAAACCATGGGGAGTTACGTTGTGTGATTTACCTAAAATTATATTTGTTGCCTGTTTCATTTTCTTTATTATTTACAATTATTGGATGTTTTTTGCTTTTGGCTCCAGGCTCATACTGAGTTAAAGAATGACAGGGACTCCATGATCAAAGAGCTCTATTCTCTGCACAATTTGGGATCCCTTACAAATGGTCCTTTCAGTGATGAAACAACTTTGAGTTGTACAAGTTATATAAATGAGAAGATACTTGACTTGGAGAAGGATTTAAACGAGAAGAAGGTCAGTTCTACCTTTTCTATGATTTTGTGAACAATCTTTGGGCTTTCTGATGCTTGTGATGTGCAAAAGCATATGTTCCTACATTTGTATTTCCATTGGATTTTAGACTTAATGATATGCTTTCTCATTGGTGGGCTTGCTCACTAAAATTAGTTTCATGAGTCTGGTCATCACCAATCACTCCAACCATTTAAAACTCTTTCTGAGTTGGTGTAGAATTAAGTAGGGAGGAAAAAATGACCAGATTCTACATCATGGACTGAGAAAGATTTAATGGGAGGGAGAGAAGAAATAGGCAAGATTGTTGATGGTCATGGTAGATTGGTAGTAGGAGTATAAAAGGATAGATGTGGAAATTATAGGAGAAAGACGTGTTGCTTACTTGGGAGAAGGGATATTATATTTTCCCCTGGTAATGGAGTACTGGAGTGGAGTACACTCTCAACTTTACCCTCTCTTTAACCCTGCTCTTCCTCGTGAATGCTGGAGATTGGAGAATCAGTAGCATCTGTATATGGAGTATATTATCAATTTATCATGTTTGTACTTTTTTTACTTACTAGGGTGGCTACCCTCTCTTTAACCCTGCTCTTCCTCATGGCTAGCCAATGCGGAGAAGTTATCAAGGCTTGTCTTTTTGCTAAAGATTTTAGCTTGTACATAGTTATGATTAGAAAGCATTTCGCATGTAAAATGTCTTATGCAATCTTTAAATACCTTGAAACTGATAAGAATTAATACAATGAACCTTTAGAAAGAGTAATAATCGACTATTAAGTTCAAAATCATATATCCTTAACCTTTTTGTCACGGATTCAAGTAATCCAAATCTCAATGCGGGTCAACCCTTGATCAAGGTCTATGCAAGGAAGAGGAAAGTAGCAGCAAGGATGGCAACAAAGGAGGACACACCATGCTTTGACAACTCCAAATGAGAAGATGACAAAAGTAATTAAAGATTAGAGAAGGAAAGGAAGGCAACTAGTTTCCTTGTGCCTTATCTATGTTTTTCTTAATTTAGCTTTAAGTAATCACATGTATTACTAAGGTCAGCTTGGCCATCTTAGTTAAATATTGTAGTAATAGCAAGAGGGAAGGGATCCAGAAAATTAGTGAAAACATTTAGTGAGAGTTGTAGCCTCAAGCTACTAAGGAGAGTGATAGCCTCAAGTTATCAATTGTAACCTTCCCTATCTTAATCAATCAAGCTTAAGCCTTCCTTCTCTTTAAATTATTGCAAATTGCTAGAATTAATTGATAGCCGTAGGCAGTACATTACAAATTGGTATCAGAGCAGGCGGTCTTGCGGCGGCCGGTGACCGGAAACCATCACTCCGATATTAAAAAAAAAAAATAAATAAAAAAAGATGGAACCCAGCACCACGCAACGACTGGACACCATGGACGAAACACTTACTGAGTTGAAAAGATAGATGGCCGCGATCGCCGAGAAGCTGCAAACACCTGACGACCATCTCTCACGAGCGGTGGCAGCAACGGTAAGGGCATCCATGGAGGAAGAACGGAGGAAAACAGAGGAGGCACTTACCGCCACCATCAACAAACTGGAGGACCGCCTTGATCGGTTCTGAGAGACGGTGGACGGTCAAGGGGCCGTCGACCGAGCAAAAATCACCAAGCTCCAGCAAGAAGTAGAAAAAGTGAAGCAAAATCGACCCCAAACTAATACTCCGTTCATACAACTGGAGGATGAGAACGAGTCGCAACCGGGGTTCGATCGAGCTCCAACACCAAGGGGTGGAAGGTCGAATGATGAACAGGAGTGGCGACCGCCAAAGCCAGGGGCTGGCGCGGTGGAAACCGGAGAGGAGGTGGAGACGGCGGCGATCCCGGCAGTGGTGGGCGGTGGAGACACCGAAAGCTGGAGATTCCGGTGTTCGACGGGTCCGACCCGGATAACTGGATTACACGAGCAGAAATGTACTTTGAGGTCCACTGATTGACGAAAAGGGAGAAGATGGAGGCGTCGATCGTCGCCATGGACGGGGCGGCGTTGAGGTGGTTCCAGTGGGAGCAAAAACGTCGGTCGTTCTACGGTTGGCCCGACCTTAAGCAGAAACTCTCGGGGGAATTCCGACCCTCTAACGTAGGTTCCTTGCATGAACAGTGGTTAGCGGTGTTGCAGCAAGATGGAACGGTCTTCGAGTACCGGCGGCGCTTCATAGAAAGGGCCGCTCCGTTGGAAGATATACCGGAAAGTCTAATGCTAGGCCAATTTATCAACGGCTTGAGGAAAGACATTAAGGCTGAACTGAGATTTACTCAACCCCCCAAGTTTAGAAAGAGCTATGGAAGTAGCTGGTAGAATTAAGGAGAGGAATAAATTTCAAGTGGAGCAGAGGAAGGCAGGAGGAAGTTGGAAGAATGGGCCAAGCATGGGAGGGCCGAGCTCCAGCAACCCAGTAGACAAAGGGGGGGGGGGAGCGTTGGGCTCATTAAGACTTATGGGCTCCCCAGCACCGTGGGCCCAAAGTCATGGCCCAAAGCCCCGGAATCATCTTAAGGGTCCGTGAACCACGTGCAGCCCACCAGTAGCAAGACGGTCGGCACCACCCAACGGTTAACCGAGTTGGAGTCACAAGATCGGAGAGCGAAGGGACTTTGTTTTCGATGTGATGAGAGGTGGGGGGTGGGCCACCGATGTAAGAGAAAGGAGCTCACACTCATGGTAGCCGGTGAAGAAGAAAATGATTTAGAAAATGAGGAACACGAAGAGGAAATACGAGAAACAAGTGAGACCGCCGTTGGAGTTTCCCTATGTTCGGTGGTGGGGCTTTCAAATCCAAAAACAATGAAAATTGGTGGCAAGGTGAAGGGGCGACGGGTGGTAGTGATGGTGGATCCAGGTGCAACACATAATTTTATATCAACACAATTAGTAGTGGAGTTGTCTTTAGGGGTGCATGGGGGTAGGGAGTTCGGGGTGGCCCTCGGGAATGGAGACACGGTGAAGGGCCGTGGTGTGTGCCAGAATGTGAAGGTTGAGCTAGATGGAGGAGTGACCATCGTGGAGGAGTTCCTTCCATTGTCGTTGGGTAATGCCGAGGTTATACTCGGAATTACATGGTTAGAAAAGTTGGGCTCCGTGGTCACAAATTGGAAAACTCACGTTATGAGGTTTACCGTCGCCGGAGTTCCGGTGATTTTGGTCGGCGACCCCACTCTTGAGAAGTCCCAAATATCGTTGAAAGTCATGGTTAAAAGTTTGTGTAAGGAGAAAGTTGGGCTCTTGGTGGAAATCAGCAAGTTAGAAGGAGAGGAAATGGGCCAAAACACAAGGCCCATTCCAGATTTTCTTGAGGGCCTCATTGAGAAAAATCAGAAAGTCTTCCACATGCCCATGGGACTCCCACCCAAACATGAGCATGAACATTCAACTGTTCTCAAAGAAGGTAGCAATCCCGTAAGTGTACGGCCGTACCGCTATCCTCAAATCCAAAAAGACGAAATCGAGAAACTCATCCGTGAGATGATTGAGGCCGGAATAATTCGACCCTCTACGAGCCCTTTTTCTAGCCCGGTCTTACTTGTCAAAAAGAAAGATGGATCTTGGCGTTTTTGTGTAGATTACCGAGCTTCAAACAAGGAAACGGTGCCGGATATATACCCCATTCCGGTTATCGACGAACTCCTTGATGAGCTCCATGGAGCAAAAATTTTCTCAAAACTCGATTTAAAATCGGGTTACCATCAAATTCGGGTTAAACCAGAAGACGTGCCAAAAACCGCTTTTCGTACTCATGAGGGGCATTACGAATTTCTAGTAATGCCATTCGGCCTTACTAATGCTCCGGCCACCTTTAAATCGTTAATGAACGATGTTTTCCGTCCTTTCCTACGGAAGTTCGTTTTGGTATTTTTTGATGACATTTTGGTGTATAGCCAAAATGAGTGTGATCATGCAAAACACTTGGAAGAAGTGTTTGAGAAGTTGGGCATGCACAAGTTATACGCCAATCTCAAGAAATGTGAGTTTGGCCAAACTCAAGTGGCCTACTTGGGCCATGTTATTTCTTGTCAAGGAGTGTCCATGGATCAAGAGAAGGTGCAAGCAATTATGAATTGGGCCTACCAAAGAATATAAGGGAGCTTAGAGGCTTTCTTGGGTTGACGGGCTATTATCGAAAATTTGTAGCCCGGTATGCGTTGATTGCGGGCCCACTTACGGCCCAACTCAAAAAAGATTGCTTTGGTTGGACCGAAGAGGCAATCCAAGCCTTCCAACGGCTTAAGGAGGCCATGATCACCGCTCCCGTTTTAGCCATGCTGGATTTCTCGAAGGAGTTTGTAGTGGAGGCCGACGCATCGGGGTATGGGCTTGGAGCGGTTCTCATGCAAGCTAACCGGCCCATAGCCTATTATAGCAAGATGTTGGGCATTCGAGCCCAAGTTAAGTCCATCTACGACAAGGAACTCATGGCTATTTGTTTAGCTATTGTCCGATGGAAGCATTACTTGATGGGACGCCATTTTGTTGTGAGAACCGATCAACAAAGTCTCCGGTATCTCACTCAACAAAGGGAGGTGGGAGGTGAGTACCAAAAATGGCTAAGGAAGCTAGTCGGGTTTGACTTTGAAGTTCAATACAAACCCGGAGCTTCTAATCGAGTAGCGGATGCTCTATCCCGAATTGGGGGAGAAATGGGCCAAGTGATCCCCAAGGCCCAATTTGCTGCCATGGTTTCCTCAATTTGGGTGGACTGGACAGAATTGGAGAAGGAGATTGAAGCTGACTCATGTTTGGGCCAAATTAAAAGGGCCCTAAGTGAAGGTAATGGTCCAAGTGGGTTCAAGATGGAAGGAAATAGACTCCTTTATAAGGAGAGGATCGTGATACCCAAAAGCTCTAAGTTTGTCTCCGAGCTTTTGAGGGAATATCACGCCACCCCTACGGGCGGTCATGATGGGGAGATTAAGTCGTATTTGCGGGCCGCCGCCGACTGGTATTGGCAGGGTATGAGGAAGGATGTCGGGGAGTTTGTGAGAAGGTGCGAGGTCTGCCAACGAAACAAAGTAGCCCAGCAGCATCCCCTCGGCCTTTTGCAACCGCTTCCAATCCCAGCAGCGATTTGGGAGGATTTGTCTATGGACTTTATCGAGGGATTGCTCGTGTCCAAGGGGATTGATTCGATTTTGGTGGTAGTGGATCGGCTATCAAAGTATAGTCACTTTATCGGTTTAAAACACCCATTTAATGCGCTGAGAGTGGCTGATTGTTTTATTCGCGAGGTGGTGCGCCTCCATGGATTTCCATCCTCGATTGTGTCGGATCGCGACAGAGTTTTCATGAGTATATTTCGGAAAGAATTATTCAGGCTACAAGGAACCCAATTGAAGCGGAGTACTGCTTATCACCCACAATCCGACGGTCAAATGGAGATCGTCAATAAAGGACTTGAGGTATATTTACGGTGTTTCGTAGCGGGGCAACCGAAACAATGGGCTAAATGGCTGGCATGGGCGGAGTACTCTTATAATACGTCTCCACACACCTCGACCAAGATGACACCTTTCAAGGTAGTCTACGGTAGAGATCCGCCTAAGTTGTGGCGAGTGGGAACGGGCAAACACCTGTTGGCTCCCTAGAGGAGAGCTTGAGGGAGCGTGATTTTGTGTTAGAGGAATTACGGCTCAATTTGGTACATTCTCAACTCGTCATGAAGGAGTATGCGGATAAGAAAAGGAAAGATGCAGAATTCGAGGAAGGGGAAGCAGTGTCTTTGAAGCTTAGGCCGTACCGGCAGAAATCTCTAGCGAAGCGCCCTTTTGAGAAACTAGCAGCACGGTATTATGGACCATTCAAGGTGCTGCAACGAATTGGGCGGGTGGCCTACAAATTAGAGTTGCCACCAACTTGCAAGCTCCACCCTGTTTTTCACATCTCCCAATTGAAACGCGCGGTGGGGAATGCCTCGGTCAATTCGACGATTCCAGAGCAACTCACTGATGAGTGCGAGTTAGTGGCGGAACCTGTTGCAATTCTGGATGTTAGAGCAGCGGATGCCGAGTTGGGGAAAGGTTGGGAGGTCCTGGTCAAATGGAAAGGATTGCCGGAGTTCGTAGCAACGTGGGAAGATGGTGACGCCATGGATCAACGCTTCCCTGACTTCCACCTTGAGGACAAGGTGAGTCTTTTGGGGCGGGGTATTGTCACGGATTCAAGTAATCCAAATCTCAATGCGGGTCAACCCTTGATCAAGGTCTATGCAAGGAAGAGGAAAGTAGCAGCAAGGATGGCAACAAAGGAGGACACACCATGCTTTGACAACTCCAAATGAGAAGATGACAAAAGTAATTAAAGATTAGAGAAGGAAAGGAAGGCAACTAGTTTCCTTGTGCCTTATCTATGTTTTTCTTAATTTAGCTTCAAGTAATCACATGTATTACTAAGGTCAGCTTGGCCATCTTAGTTAAATATTGTAGTAGTAGCAAGAGGGAAGGGGTCCAGAAAATTAGTGAAAACATTTGGTGAGAGTTGTAGCCTCAAGCTACTAAGGAGAGTGATAGCCTCAAGTTATCAATTGTAACCTTCCCTATCTTAATCAATCAAGCTTAAGCCTTCCTTCTCTTTAAATTATTGCAAATTGCTAGAATTAATTGATAGCCGTAGGCAGTACATTACACTTTTCTTATGTATTTTAAAGAGTAAAAAATAGCATTTACATGCTTTTCTTATAGAGTCTAGATGATTCTCTAGAATAAAATTTTGATACATATTACAAGCTGAAAAACAAAAAGAAACAAACAGAGGAATAATGAAATTTTGCATCAATTTGTTCTTTGGTACCCTCTGAGTAGTTAGGACTCTAGGACTCTCAGGTGTTAAATTTTAGTTTTGAGTTTGGATTTTGCTCAAATCCAATGCAACGTACATTTATACTTAGTATTGCTGTTAAGTCTAATATGATCATCTAATATAAAGTTTGATAGCTTGAACCCAATGTAAAAATCCAAAATAATAAAATACGGAGTAGCTTTTTTTTTTTTTCCCTCTCTTTGTATATTGGTCCAGGGGCTTTAATTTTTATTTTTTAATACTCTGTAATTAAACCCAATGTAAGAAGAGCTGAGTTATCCAATGCAGGCAAGCTTGAGCTAAGCTTAATTCAACTCAACAATACAAAGAAATATAGTAAATCATTAAACTGATACTCATTAGATGCAGAGCATATAGCATTATTAGGATGCATCATATCAGAATCTCACCAGAAAAGTGGTATCTTCTCTTCTAACAAGTAACAAGTAACAATAAACCTTTAAGGTAGGTTAGGATTGATAAGAGAAATACTCACACCTCTTTTCCTTCAAATATAGAATATACATCCAGAGCCTAAGCACAAAGGCATTCTACTCCCTTTAAAAAACATGTACCTTGAAAAATTGCATCTTTTAAAGTTGTGGACTCTCATTTTATGCTCTTAATCCCAAAATTATAATCGAAATTTAGATGTCATTTGCATCTCATAACAACGAATCTAATAGCAATGTTGAAAGCCACCTTTGTAAAATTCTACAATCCCCAAAATCAAAACCAAAGTACAATCTAAATATCATAAATAAAAATCCTAAAAAATCTTATAGGGAAAAAATTAAAGTACCTTTTGATTAGATTTGTGGTAGCGCTTAACTGGACAAACCACAAAGTCACTGACAAATATTCATGAAATGATCAAATTGAAAGAATAGAAAGAGATATGAGGGGCTTCCATGGGGTAGTGCTCGGAAGTTGGTATATTTCCCTCGCTTATAGTGTTTCTGGTTCTCCATTCACTTTAATTATCTACTATATTTTTTTCTTTCAAAATCCAATCAAATTTAGGAAAAATAGATTAATACCCAGACCCTAAAATTTAAAAAGGATAATACCTTAAAATCTAAAATTAATCAAAACCTTATAAAAAAGTTGAAATTAAAACTGAAAAATACCTTTGAAGATTGTTAGTGACTTTGTGGTTCAAATTTGAAACCAATAATTCAACCGATTGAATGTGAAGATGAAAAAGTACGTAATAACATAGAGAAGATATACAATATTAAAAAAAAAAAATCTTGTAATATTAAATAGGGGCAAATGCATAAATACACATTTTTGGGGTTATAATTGTCACAACACTATTCATAAGAGCAAGATTCTACTTTTTATACAGTAGGGATCTATGAACCTCCTTGCCATTTTTACACCATCTTTCTTTGCTTGTAAAATATTTAACTGAGATTGTTACAGAAAACAAATGAAACTGAAATTAAAGCAGCACTGGACTCCTATAATGATGCTAATAACAGTCTGAAGAATCTTGAAGCCAAAAGGAGGGCCAATGCGGACTATAAGGTTGTTACAATTTTTTATTTTTTATTTTTTATTTTTTTTAAAATAAAAATCTGCTTAATTTCATTCATGTCCACATAATATTAAGTGTCATGTCTTCTGGGTTGTTCCTTACAGAATAAGATTTTGAAACACATTAAAGAAAAAAAGAGTGAACGTAAGTCATATGAAGATCAGCTATCTGGATTTGATCTCCCTCGCTTAGATGAAAGAGAAAGGCACATGGTAATATATCTGTTTATGGGTTTCTTCTATGACGTTTCCCCTGCTTGATTACTACTTCTTAGTTCTTAAACCATTATACTTTATAATTTATTTGTTTTAGAATCTTGAGTTGGAGAGGAAGACAAAGCAACTTGCTGAAAGAGATTTTGATTCTATTATAATGCAAAAGCAAAGTGAAATCTTCAACTTGAACAGTAAGATTAAATCTCTGAATCGCGAAAGAGATATCTTGGCTGGTGATTCTGATAATAGAGCAGAGTTGGCTGCGAAGAAATCAGAGATAGAAAAACACAAGAAAAAGTTAAACAAAATGTCAGTTTACAAGCTCTGGAGCTGTTCATGTTTTGTGTGTTTGTTGAGGATAGATTTTATAAACTCCTGTGCTGCCTGATATATCTTCAAACTAACGTATTTTGCTCTTTTTCTAGAATGGATGAGTACAAGGATAAGATCAGAGGAGTGCTAAAAGGGAGACTCCCACCAGAGAAGGATTTGAGAAGTGAAATTCTAAAGGCTAAAAGGTTATTTTCAAGCTTTTGAAGATCTACTTTGATCTTTTTCTTCTTTTATATGTCTTGATTTTGGTTCACACCAAGTCACGATTTGAATGATATAGGGGTTTATTAGTTTATTGTGAGCTTCCTAAATCATGATCTATTTCTATTATATAACTGAAGGAGGAGGTGGTGGTGCCCCCATTAACTGCCAAGTTATCTTTACTTCATAATTAGTTCTAAAATGATCAACAATATAGAACCCGGCATATATGGATTAAATTAAAAGGCCAAATTGTCAACTTTTCTTATTTGTAGAGCTAATCAAGGACATAATTGATGCATGAATAAACAAACATAAATGAAATAAAAATAGCATATTGAAATAACTTCTATTTCAATAAAAACAATATAAGGAAATGAGCATTAGGCTATAAGATAACTATTTTGGTATAAATACATATTCCTATTACGATGGTTTGCTTGGGTGTAGTTTTCCCACTTTTTAATTAGTAATGAAGAATTATATAAAAAAGACTTCATAAGGCACATACAAAGTGAGGGCCCTGGGCAAGAAAGCTCATTCCCTTAAGCTATCATGAAGCAATTTATCTTCATAACAAGAAAGTTAAGGGTATTGATTAGAGTCTGAAACATGACTCCAACTGTACATAAGTTTCGACATACGGAACTTGAAAGTCTCAACTAAGGGAAGCTATATCATTAAAAAAATCTGTTTGCTTATTTCTAAGTGCACCGCCAAATTGGCAATGGAACTAATTAAGGAGTGCATACTTATATCCTTCTTTGTTTTGTCTATGGTGATTGGTGAGGAATCAATCAAAGCCTTAATCCCATAAGTGGGGTCGGCTAACATGAATCAAATTTTATTATTCCGTGTAGTGATCGACATAAATCTTCCTTCTCCATCCCTTACAATCCAATGCTTCATCATCATGCAAACCCATAAACTTCATATCCTTCCTAACTCCTTTTAGCCAAGTCATTTTCGGTCTCCCTCTCCCTCGTTTAACCCCTCCATGGTCCCACTTTTATATGACTTCTTACACTTTTATATTCTAACTTTGACTACTTTTATTTATTATTTTACAATGAGTCAATGATAAAGGTCCTTATTTCAATTGTTAAGGTTATAAACATTGTAAAAAGTCAAAATGATGAACTTATTGAGAAATGGATGAAGTAGATTCATTGGTACTTTCTTGTGGAATTTTTTTGGGGTAATTTTTTGGATGAAGTATATTTTTATTCTTATTATTATCTTGAGTCCGTGTACAAAAGTTATTAACATTTACGTTCTGTACATGAATAAAGGCAAGTGGTAAGGGAGTGATGATGTAGTGATTGGGTGCAAGAAAAGGGGAGAGTGTAAAAATGGGAGGGTGTAAAAAAAAAGTTGAATAAAGAGAGTGAGTGAAAAGGGGTAAATAATGTGGGTTAAAAGAAGGAAAGGTAGGGAATAGGTTTACCAAAAATGGACTAAAGTGAAAGTGTTAAAAACTTTCGGACATGGGGAAAATCTTTATTTTTTCATTATATGTGCAGCTCTACAAACAATGAGTTTGATGACCTTATTCCCAAGTCCCGCGAGGTTGAAAACGAAGTTTCCTTGTTGCAGTTGAAGATCAAAGAAGTCAGCAATAATTTAAATAAATTTCAAAGAGATATGAACTGTAAGTTTGATTTTTAATCTCATGGAGTAGCTAAATGCTGTAGTTGCTTGGGACATGATTTTTGGGTCAAATGGGACTTTTGTTTGGGTATGGAGTGTCATCAATACTCTATGTTCGCTGAGCTATAAATGCTGTAACTTTGGTTTGTAAATGAGCATATTTTGCTGTGAATTCCATTTCATTTCCTTTTATGATACAAAGTGCAATATGCACCCTTCATATACATATTATAATCCTCCACCCCCACCCCCACCCCCACCCCACCCCTTTGGTATTTGGCAATTTCATTTGCCTTATACTTGTAAGCCAAGTTGGCCCCTGTCTTCAAAGATTTTTATGCTTGAATGCTGGTGTTTCCTGTATCGTGTTAGAATTGTCTCATTTTGAACAATGTTTGTATGTAAGAAGTATACTAATCATAGCCTTGTTGATGGAGAAATGAGTTTTATTGTTGCTAATTCATCTGAATATTTCAAAGATATATGCACTTATTTTAATTGTTTGTCTTATACACCTAACTCTTCATCTAAATGCCTCTCCATGTATATTTTCAGCTAGGAAGAAGTTCATTGAGTCAAAACTTCAATTACTGGATCAGCAACTTTTTGGTGTTGATTCCTATCTGCTAGCCTTGAATAAGGCCAAAGAGAAAAGAGATGCTCTGAGAAGGTTCTAGACATATTATGCTCTTTAGAAGCAGGCATGACTTCTGTTTATGTACTAATTATTCTGACTAATGCGATGCAGTAAATACGATATGGAAGAGGGTATGCGCAAAATGTTTGTTCCGTTTGAATTTACTGCTCGAAACCATCATATTTGTCCTTGTTGCGCACGTCCTTTTTCTGCTGAAGAGGAGGATGAATTTGTCAAGAAGGTAGGATATTTACTAGTTTTTACTGAAGTTTTCATCAAAGATTTAATGCTGTAGGCTCTCTTCAATCCCTTGGGTAAGATTGCATGCATTTGAGTGATTTGACCCCTTATATCGTTGTAGGTGGGAGCCGAGAGCCTTATGAGAGGACTTGGGGCTTTGTTCTCTTCACTTTATTCATAATACCTTTTACTAGTTAAAAATATACCACATCAGATCATACCACAAAAATTCAGACCAGACCAAACAAAAACCTCTTACTATGTATTTACATTTTCTTAATGCCATATATCTTTAGTTTCATATTTGTAAAAAATATGAATTTTAGATCTTTTATTATACACTTTAAGGTGAATCTAACAAGAACCTACTTGAATGGTTTTTTATTAATTAACGTACAACTAAGGTCTATGTTCAGTCAAATCAGAGAACTGGACTAGACCAGACCAAAAAAAAAAATCAAATCAGACCAGACTGTAGAAATTCAAACCTGAACACCTTATTTCAGATGAAGAGAACAAAGTCTCGATTACTAAATTTGAGTAACGGTGTGATATGATATAGTCAGAGCCTCAGAGGCCTACTTTACAGATTTTTTTTTTCTTTGGTTGATCTTGTAAAAGCCTTATGATCTCTACAATGTCTTTTTCCTATTTTACAAAATGCACTTCTTTTGGTTTATGCTCAGCAAAAGGAAAGTATGGCCACTACTGGAGAGCGATTGAAGGAGGTGGAAGCAGAGGCTGCGAGTGCTGATTCTATTTTTCAGCAGTTGTACAGTCTCCGAGCAGCATATGATGAGTATTCTAAATTTAAAGAAGAGGCAATACCGCAAGCAGAGGCGGAGCTAGCTAATTTAAATGAAGAGTTGGATCAGAAGACGCAGGCACTCGATGATGTAATATTTTGGACTTCCGTATTTTGGACTTGTGTTCTCTTATCTTCTAGCAATAACGTTAGCTGTGTGTGTGTGTGTGTGTGTGCCACTGTGCCTGCGAGATTTATTCACGACACTTGTCTACTAAATGAGTTCAAGAGATTCACCTGAAATATTTCATTGTAGGTTTTTCACATGGTGATCATATCTAAGTTTTGTAGTGGATCATTACATAGGCTTGTTGCTTTCTTATGTAGTTACAGTGTTGACATTAAGTTTGTTCAATGTGTTAAATAAGTTCTGAAGTTCCATCTTTGCCTTTTTTCAGATTTAACTGCTATAAAAATCAAGATTGTGTTATGATGTTAGTCCTGATAATCCATGGTTCTTGAGTCTTATACTACACTGTTTATTGTTTCATGTAGATTTCATGTATAGTTGCCCAAGTAAAGGCTGACAAGGATTCAGTTGAAGCCTTGGTATTGCCTGTGGAGACAGCGGACATGCATTTCCTAGAGATCCAGACTTTAAAAAGTCAAGTCGTGACGTTGGAAGACAAGCTTGATTATCGAGGGCTGGATGTTCGATCTATGGAAGACATCAAGTCAGAGATCAATGATCTGCAGAACAATAAGTATATATATATTATCCTGATTGTTTTCCTATTTTGTTTGTGTTTGAGCATGATATGTTTCTCTTTTCCTCTGCTGAGATATAAATTCCTCGTCACATGTGCTTTTACGTTTAAGCAATATATAGAGATATGAAGATTGCTTTAGCTTCTAACTTCATACCAATGTTTGAAGTCATGTACTTAGAGCATAGCCAAACGTTAACCATTTAGGATGGTTATTGGGACAGAGAATGTGAAAAAATAATTAAAAAATGAAGAGAGAGAAATTTTTGGGAATAAAAAGCAATAACCTGGTTGTGGAAATAACCAGGTTATAAAGCTTGGTTATTGAGTGAAGTAGTAGGGCCAATTTGCTTGGTCATTGAGTGAAAGAGGGAGATTGTGTGGTGGGGTTGGGTAAAAGTAAGAGAGATAAGATGTGTAACCATGGTCAACCATTGGGCTACATTGGTTATTAAGTGGGTATAAGAGTGGTTATAAATGAGGTGGAAGATAGAGAAATTAATTAAATAAGTGTTTACTCTTAGTGATAACTTTTTGCTTTGCTGAATCTACATGTTATGTGCAGTGTGCCTGTCACATTTGAGGATTGAGTGTTTGAACTAAGCTCTTTCACTTGCCTTGTTGAAAATTGACCTCCTTTTCCTCTTTTCTCTCTCTTCTTTGTTTTCCTTAAGTAGATTGGGCATATTTCTAGCAGTTCTATGAAATAGCAATATAGGCACTCTGACTGAAATTGTAGACAGCTTCACTGTTTTTGTAACACTATTTCCCTCCCATTTTTGTCTCCTTTCAATGTGGCTTATTTTCTGTGCTATGAAGGGATAAATTGCAAGATGATATCGAGAAGTTAAGAGAAGAACAAAAGTATATCACGGAAGATTTAAATAGCACCACCCTTCGGTTGTACTCAATTAGGGAGGAGAAAATGAAAGCTGCTGCTGTATTGAATAATTTTAATAAAGTGGAAGATGAGCTTCAAAGTTTGATGGAGGAGAAAAGTCAGGTGGAGCTTGAGGAAAAGGTAACCTATAGAATAGATGTTTTTGGTTAAATTAGCATTAATGCACAGCTTTTGATTTTGTTTTGTTTTTTTTTTTTTTTTAAAGCATTGTCCAATCTGCAATGCCTCTTGCTTTACCCCAAAATGCTGTTTTCTTGAATTTATATTGAAATATTTGATGCAGATGAAACCAGCAATTGTTGATTTGTTGGTCTATCAAAATTGTACTCCGTACTAAAACAATACCAATTATTTACCTTGATAAAAAAAAAAATGTGTTAAGCTAGACTGGTAGGCAAATCTTAGGCGAGAATACACGTCAAAAAGGAGCATTAGGCTAAAACGAATCAAATTTAATCTGAATTTGATTATTGGAATTGAATACTAGCAGTCTTTGGAGACACTATTAGTTGATAGTTAAATTTTATTTTGGAGATTTGACCGCTGGTCTTGTTTAATGTATTTTTGCTGACAAAGTTGTGGGGATTATATTTGTATTATTCTGTTGTTAAATTGTCTTTCTTAGCCTCTAAACTCTGCTGAAATAAGTTCCTCACATAAGAAAAGTGTGATGCTCTGCCCTGATTTTAATTTTTACTTAGTTTGTGGCTTCTTGCTCCATGATCAGCCCTCCACTCTTCCGGCACCCCATAATTGAGACTTTAATAATTGACGTAAAAATCTCTTATCAAAATCAGAAGGCAAAGCAACTAAAATTAGGTGAATTACAACACTAATAACAGATTAACTGATCTTCTTTGAGACTACAACACTTCAAAACAAAAAGAGCACAATCAAGAGTTTCAAACTAATTCTCTATCTTTCCTATAAATCCTTATGTAATTGGTATATTTTCCCTTGTAAATTTCATTTAAGCATATGAATTTTAATCTAAAAATTGATCAAACCTAAGTTACTCAAGCTCGGGTACCCATGTCCAACATAGATATGTGTCCATTTATCCGACTCGGATGTTATGCGAAATTATTCCACTCCCACGATTTAGGCCCAAAATGAAGGATCTAAGTGTCCTATATGTTTGGGTGTCGAGGATTTGACATAGGTACTTGAGGTAAAAATGAAGAGTCTGAGTAACTTAGGATCAAACCATTTAAACTTGATGTTAATGGGGCTTTGTTTTATCTGAAGTACCATTACTTTTGAATCTTTATTGGTTTATCGTTTTTCATTGGATATATTCAATTTAATTCTAAGAATAGAGTAGCATGATTTTGTGAGATTATTGATATGGCAGAAGTTTTGTCTATTGTTTAAAATTAGGATTATTTCATTGTATCTGGATTTTTTAGGACACATCATACAGAACTCAACAGATATATTGATTGCACTATTCTAGGTCCATTTTGTTATTGAATATTTTGAAGTGAGGTTTATTTATGTACTCAACAATTTTGTAATTGGTATTATTGTTGTTTGATTGATTGTAGTTCATTTAATTTGTGTTCGATTGTTTATTGATTATAAACAATGTAAAAGCAGAATAATGTGTATTTATCTTTGAATATGATTTTGATGAGCTGAAGTTAATTTCTTTTCATAATTGCAGCAACATGCTGAGGTTATTAATCCTTTGGCCAAGGAGACATCAAAATTGCTAAGTGATTACAATGCTCTTAAAAAAAAACTTGACTGTGAATATGAGAGGCAAGCTGATCTGTGGAGAAGTCAACAGCAGCAGCTCAAAGACCTTCTCAAACTTAATTTCAAGATAGAAGAGTATGCAACTCAATCATGCCTTTGGTCATTTGGTTGTCCTTTCTTGTGCCCTTGACTTCTTTCCATGTGACTTTTTTTATAGCATTCTGCTGGCAGGTTTGATGAGACTAAGAAAGCAGAGCGCTTAAAGGAACTACAAGTAAGAAAGTCACAAGCAGAATCCCAGATTGAGAACTCTGGTCAAAAGAAGAAAAAAATATCTGATGAACTGGAAAGTGCACGGGAATTCAATAAGAACCAAGAGTTACTGAGACATAATATTAATGAAAACATTATATATCGGGAGGCAAAAGCCAGAGTAGATGAGCTTACTCGTGACCTTGAG
Organism: Chenopodium quinoa; assembly: GCF_001683475.1. NCBI lineage: Eukaryota > Viridiplantae > Streptophyta > Magnoliopsida > Caryophyllales > Amaranthaceae > Chenopodium > Chenopodium quinoa. Next base: position 703,070 of record NW_018745461.1, read on the forward strand.
TTGCTGGAGCAGAGACTAGTAGAGATTGGTAGTGCTGAGTTAATTGAATCTGAACTATTTAAGTTAGGCAAAGAAAGAGATAGGCTTCTGTCTGAGGTATTCTTAATCTCATTCATCAGTTTAACTGAAGTAATAAATCATTGTGTCGCATGATTCTTGTGATACCTGATTGCATTTCAATTTACTAAAATATTGGCAGATGCTATGTTACTACTAGTGGTGGGATTTATTTCGGTTTCCCTATAACAGTTATGGATCTGTGTATGTGTCATATTATCAGCTACAAGCCTACAAGTCATATCTGATATCACCTACTTTTATCAGATGTCTGGCTACAATTATTTCAATTGGTTGGAAATTTTGTGATGCATTTTGCACCAAGTTGGTGGCCGTTTACTAAAGCATCTATGCTGGATGCAATCCAACATGTATCTGCTGAATCTGAAGTATAGATTTGTATTATGACGATCAAGCATTCTGCATTAGGGCCTAAGAGGGCCTTTTATTCTGTTTTATTTTTCTGCGTTTGGGGAAAGTAATTGCTGTTTCACTTACCTGCCACTACCTCTGCTTCATACATGTGACTATCATATATTCTGCATGGATTCCTAACTTTTTATTGCACTCCCTTTGCCTGCTTGGAAGCCATATTTTCATGCCTTACTTGGAATGTTTTTTTTATGCTTGAAATCTGTCTAAAAATGTGATATATCTTGTCATGTATGCTTTCATAAAAAAAAAATTAAAACAAATAAAAACATACTGGGTTAGTTGAGTTGCCATAGAATGTTCTGCAGATATTAACTAAATTTATAACTTCTGTAATATCTATAGTTGAATAGGTTTCATGGTACAATGTCCGTGTATGAGAGCAACATATCAAAAAACAAGAGTGATCTTAAACAGCCACAATACAACGATATAGACAAACGCCACTTCGACCAATTTATCCAGCTCAAGGTAACTATCACACAGCTTTTACATCCTTTCCCTAAGCTAATTTCATTGTATTAATGACTATTGTCTGATTTTTACAGACTACAGAAATGGCAAACAAAGACCTTGATAGATACTACAACGCTCTTGACAAGTAAGCACTCCCTCATTAATCTAGAGAACAGTATATTTTATCTGGAAATTAAGCTTTTGTTTCCTGTTTTCTTCAGAATTTATGTACTTCCAGTATATAATGTAGGTTCTTTTTTATTTTTCCTTTTTCTTTTGATATCTTCTTTGTTTGACACTGTTGCTATATGCCAATGTGATTAATTTTTTTTTTTCCCCTGAAGATTTAATATCTTTGCAATTAACTAGTGTACAAGTCTATAATATTTTGACCTCAGTTTTGTATTGGGTGAACTAGGAAAGTCTCTTATTTCTGTGTTGATAACTTGATATTACTGTCAGGCCTTGAATACTTTGTCCAGCACTTGTAGTCATAAAGCTTTGCCCTCTTATACCACACATTTTGTCACTTTACGGTTTACGGGCTTTATGTGCTTGTTGCTAATGTTGAACATAGCTTCTTATGTTGGCTTACCTTCCTCCAGAGCCCTGATGCGTTTTCACACTATGAAAATGGAAGAAATAAATAGAATTATTCGCGAAATCTGGCAGCAAACATACAGAGGCCAGGACATTGATTACATATACATACATTCTGATTCTGAGGGTGCTGGAACTAGATCTTACAGTTATAAGGTAATATCATATTCTTGACTACGTAATAGTTCTTCATTAAGTTTGTTGCTTTACAAAAGCCCTTAACATCAGTGTATATATTTATTAATTGTCCGTGATTTCTGTTTCAGGTGCTCATGCAGACAGGTGATGCTGAGCTTGAAATGCGAGGAAGGTGCAGTGCTGGCCAGAAGGTGAGGCAGGCAGTCTGCATGTCTATAGAGATAACTTATATTGTTTTCCATTTATACTTGTTTGTTATTTCTAACTTTCTCATTCCATGGAATTTGCATCTCTAGGTTCTTGCTTCACTTATTATAAGATTGGCCTTGGCAGAAACCTTTTGCCTCCATTGTGGAATCTTAGCACTCGATGAGCCAACAACAAACTTGGATGGCCCAAATTCTGAGAGTTTGGCTGCTGCTCTTCTTAGGTATGCATAGTATTTGCAGAGGTTCATACCTGTTACTAATTAAATTCTAAACATCTTAGTTTTGGGTCATCCTCTTCAGAATCATGGAAGACAGAAAAGGCCAGGAGAATTTTCAGTTAATTGTTATCACTCATGATGAACGGTTTGCTCAGCTAATTGGTCAACGACAGCATGCGGAGAAATATTACCGGGTTTACAAAGATGAACAGTAAGGGCCTGCCTATTTCCTTGCTAACCTTATGCTATTTTCCCTGTTATGCTATGGTGGTCTGCTGGCCACTGTTGATTCCTCTAATGATTGACCAGTGGTAGTGGTGGTTGGCTGGGGCTGGGATGAGGGAATTTCTTTTTAAAAAAACTCCTATGTTTCTTATAACAAATTTAGCTTTCTTATGTTCTTTAGGAAACTATCTATAATACCTTATACCTAAAGATAGTAACTATCTATAATTCTATAGTAATCTTTAGGAAACTATCTATAGTAACCTTATACCTAAAGATATTTCTCAAAATTCCTAATCAACCCTGATTTTGTTAAAATTCTTAAATCACCTTTGAAATTGAAATCTGAAAGTGAGTTTACGTGTTTGAATTTAGTTGTAGTGAATTTTTTTCTACATTTTTTTTTTTTTTTTTGGTTTCTCACTTCACACTTTTTTTTTCCAACTGTTATTCAATCGATTATATGATCCATTTTAGCCGACACCAAATCGTTGGGACTGTTGTTGTTATGCTGTCCATAGTACCGTTATTTAGGAGAACTTTCTCTACAGCAGGGTCGATTTGAAAATCTCAAATAAGTCAGGGCCGTGTTCAGGAATGGCTCTAATATACAGAAATACCAATAGTACTGCCATAGTTCTTTTACTGTATGGGTTATAGATTATTTAGCATATTTTCTTCCTTTTTTATTTTTTTGCATGTTTGTTTGAATTGGGTTTGCAAAAGAAAGTGACATGAATAAAATGGGCTTGGTAGAAGCAAATAGAGAAGAGGATCTTTGTGGATTAACATGGGAGATTAATTATTTGTTCATGCAGCCAACCCCATCCTTTTGAGAAGGCTTTGCATTTGTGTGTTTGTATGCATGTTGTTTGTTTTTATCTAATAATATTTTTCGTTCTATTTTTGCAGTCAACATAGCATAATTTCTGCTCAGGAAATCTTTGATTGAAGTTCCTTAAGGTGCTCCATTGGTCTCCATTCTGTTGACCCTTTCCACCAGCCTATACTGAGTTTTTCATATCACTTGGTTTGAGGTGACTGATTCTGTACATCCTGCCTTCATCCAGCTTTTGATGTTTCTCTTAAAAGAAGTGAATACTTCACTTGTCTGCACATTTAGGTCACTTACATGGATCTTATTTATCATATGTATTGTCGTTCTCAGAGCATAGCGGAATATGAAGTGTATAAGCTGAAACATTGGTAGGCATTTGTGGTTGAATATCAGTATACCACTAAGGTTTGTTTGTATAGAGTTTGAAATGAGAGGAATGTGTGCGGTGTCCATTGAAATGAGTTTGCTATGTTACCACAGAACGTTGCTTTGTAAGATGTGCCTGATTTTTACCGTACAGAGTATATATTTTTGTTTTAGCTATTCTCGATAATCATTGAATTGTTTCATAATCACTATTCTTCCTAACTGAAATGTTTGATTACCTTGAAGAGTAGACATTAGAAGTTTATTTGGCTAAATTTTGCCCTTTTGTTTGGCACATTCTAGCCCCTGTTACAATTGACTGAGCCATTTTCTGGGAAATTGATTCACATAGCGTAATGTAATAAGTTGTTAACATTTCCTCTTAAGTGTGTTACAACAGAACCTTATTCAGCTAGTAGGTGCCTGTATAAGAGTAAAGGTAAATGATAGTGTGTGCTTCGGTGTATGGTATGAAATTTAGAGAAGCTGAAGAAGAGGCTGTATTCGATTCTCGTTGATAAATAAGAGCAATTTGCCTGCTATGACTTGCTAATATTGAAACCTGGAACATCTGAGAAGATAATACGAAGTATTGAGTCACACCAGCTCACATTCATTAGTTTAAATCATCGACTAATTACAACCTTTTTGCTTCCCTAGATGAAGTAATGTAATTTATACACCCATTTATGGTGTGTTAATTACAAATTAAACAGCATATGTAGTCACCAAAAATTGATGAAACATTGTGTGTAGCTTAAACCTAATAGTGAACATATACTGGCACCATAACAATTGAGTGATTCAACATCAATCGGCCTGGAACTAGTTACGGAGTATTCGTCGTTGCTTTTTAAAATGAGCAAGCAGCAAATTTCATCCAAGAGGATTGACATTACAGCATTGAGAAAGTTAAGGATCCCGACATTCAACCTAGGCTACCTAATTAATTTGATAAAAGCACGGGTGTAAAGGGAGAAGATAAGGCAATTTTACAATGTTTATTTCATATAAATTTCACCTCCAAATGAAAAACTGCTTTAATTAATTTCCATAGAGAAAAAAGAAAAGAAAAAATAACTAAACTCACTGAAATGTAAAAATTCCAGAACTTTTTTCTTTGGATCAAATCCCCTAATATACTACTAAAAAGCACAATTAGCTTTCTTCCACTGAGACAGCATAACATTGGAGGCTTCGCTCGTGGAGAAAACTGAAGTGATCCTGATTATCATTACACGAAAATACTTAGTCCTTGTACTTCAACTCGGACTTCAAGAAACCAGGCATGTCATATGAAGACGAAAACTTCTCAACGTCAGCCTTGAGTTGTTCAATCTCCTTGTTGTTCACTAGACCTTTGTTGAAGTCCTTGAGGAGCTTACCATACTCCTTTTGGATGTTCAAAGTGATGGTGACGGCCCTGTGAAGGAACTCACCAATCTGCTCGAAATCCTTCTCCAAGAGTCCTCTTGAAGTCATGGCAGGAGCACCTACCAAACACACAATTTATGTTAATACATCATTGCTTAGCAGGGAAATTAGGGAGCAGTGTGGAATTACAAGCGCACAATTCCTAAATTTAGAGCTACAGTCCATTTTGGTGGATATAAGTCAAAAGATGGAGAATTTTTTATACAAAATAAGAATATTTATTCATATCTGTCAAACAAATGCAGCCAGGTTGAAAAATTCCCATTCCCATAATCTTGTACGTGATAACTAATGAAAGTACAGATGCATTATAAACCTGGCATTAGGAATCTAAGCCATCATGATCACCTCAGGACAAAAAAGAAATAAATCTTACCGTGGAGACACTAACTTAAGATTGGAAAGCATGGCAAGCCAGATATTCTAATTGGCCAATTTTCCATGAGTTCAAGTTATATGCATTGCACCAAGAAGTCAAAATAATCCTATTAGTCTAAATACTTGGTACAAAGAAGCAACACTCCCTTCATTCCATGTAATTTAACCCACTTGAAACAAATTTTGTCGTTCAAAACTATCCGTCATTAGGTCACATAAGTACCAAAACGCTAAAATATGTTCGATCAATATACCAATTCACTACTAACTGTTAGTTTTAAGTTTCAAATTATCATTGCTATAGGTCACATAATTACCAACACCTATAACATGTACAATTAAAATACTAATGCAGTGATGCACTATTACTTGTGTTGGTTTTAAGTTTCAAACTTTCAATACAATAACTAAAACTTTTATGATCCATACCAATTCGTACACCTCCGGGAGCCAAAGCACTGCTGTCACCAAACACAGCATTCTTGTTGACAGTGATGTTGCAAAGATCGCATAGTTTCTCCACCTTGTTTCCTGCCAAAATATTGAGAATAATTCAATGCTTTGAACATCTACAACATATCTTCCAAGGATTCACATTGTAGTAAAGAATGAAGCAAAAGAAATGCCAAATGGTTCATCTTAAAGTTACCTGTCAATCCAAGTGGGCGAAGATCCCAGAGAACAAGATGGTTCTCAGTTCCTCCAGTAACAATGCTGTATCCCTTGCTCATAAGATAGTTTCCAATTGCAACAGCATTTGCCCTCACTTGCTTGGCATAAGCCTTGAACCCAGGAGACATGGCTTGCTTAAGAGCAACAGCCAAGGCACCAATTTGGTGGTTGTGAGGACCACCTTGCAGAGAAGGGAAAACAGCAAAGTTGATCTTGTCCTCGAAGTCGTAAACAGCATCCTCGGGTTGGCCCTTCTTTGGTGGTTTTGGGCCTTTACGGTAGAAAATCATACCAGCCCTTGGACCCCTAAGACTCTTGTGAGTAGTGGTGGTGACAATGTCACAGTAATCGAAGGGACTAGCAGCTTCCTGCAATCAAAACATCAGCAAAAGTTAGAGATCAGCTATGCAAGTGTATCAATTTCATGCAACCATCATATCGCTTTAACCAGCTTCATCAAGGAGAGTATTCCCAATCTCTAACAACCAAATTTATCAATAATAACATCTTATTTATCCACACTATCAATATATACTCCATCTAATTCAATAGTATTCTGAATCTCTAACAAGCAACAACCAAATTTATCAGTAATAACATCTTATTTATCCACTGATAACAGCCTTACAAGCTACAACAGCCAGATAATGAGATGATTAGAACAAAATGCTAATTATACACACACTATTACATTGTACTATTGTAGTAAAACCAATTACTTCATAGGAAAACAACCATACACAAGATACAAACACAATGGTAACAAATGCATAATATTACTCAGTAAAATGCAAATTAGAGACAGATACATTATACAGTCTTTCTCATCACTGTCATTTCCTCAAAACTATTACCATGAATGCAAAATTACATTTAACTTCACTAACAATATCTCCATCTATTACCACCTACCAAACGAGCCTGTTCGATACATACAACAAAACACACAAATTCCAGATCCAATAATGGACCAATTCACCAAAATCAGATCGCACATCCTATAATCAACCCAAAAAACAATTTTAAATGAGAATAATCACAAGACCAGATCTAATAATCAATTATTTTCAACAACCCACATCAAATCAACACTAAATAATTCAAGAACAACAATAAAATCTAAGAATTAATAATTAAAAAAAAAAAAACCAACAAAAATCAAATGAAAAATAATAATAATGATAATAATAATAAAGATATATACCTCAGCAGCAACAAGGCCACTAATGTGAGCCATATCACAAAGCAAAAGAGCACCACACTTATCAGCAATAGACCTAAATCTGGCATAATCCCAATCCCTAGGATAAGCACTTCCACCACAAATAATCAATTTAGGCCTAAAGTCCAAAGCTTTCTCTTCAAGCTTATCATAATCAATATACCCAGTTTGGAAATTCACTTTGTAAGGCAAACTCTCAAAGTAAATCGAAGTTGCAGAGATCTTCTTCCCACCAGCAGTGTAATACCCATGAGTCAAATGCCCACCTGAAGGAAGATCAAGCCCCATAATCCTGTCGTGCGGATTCAACACGGCCGTGTAAGCCGCGAAATTCGCCGGACTCCCAGAATACGGCTGAACATTAACACCCCATTTTTCTGGGTTTAGCCTGTAACATTCAAGTGCCCTTGATCGGCAAAGATTCTCGATCACATCGATATGCTCGTTGCCACCATAGTAGCGGTTTCCGGGCATACCCTCTGAGTATTTGTTGGTTAGAGCAGATCCAAGAGCTTCAATGACGGCAAATGAGGTGAAATTTTCGGATGCGATGAGCTCAATGCCTCGACATTGACGACGCTTTTCTTTCTCAATGAGGTCGAAGATTTCTGGGTCGATTTCTTCGAGGGAAGTGTTTCCCCAGACATTGACGGGATCCATTGAAAGAGGGGAGGAGAGAGAAGATGGGTTTGCAGAAGATTTGAGAATGGATGAAGAAGAAGATGAAGGGAGGAGAGAAGAGGGAGTGCACACAAGGTGTTTGATGAAATGCGGAGGAGATTTAAAGAGGGAAATGGAGGGCTGTGAAATTACTTTTATGTCCTTGTAGTACAGTGATGATGAGATTTGGTGCATCATTTTTTAATTTTTTAAAAATATATTTAGATAATGAAATAAAAATAATTAAAATTAATGTTATTTTTTGACTGTGGTTTGGTGGAGAGAGAGATAACGAGGAGAGAGAAAGAAGAGGTTGGTTTTGGATCTGAGAAAATGAAAGTGTCGACACATAAAATACAGTATTTCTTAGTATTTTATTTTGGAATAATATTAAAAAAATATATTAAAATAAATATAATATGGTTAAAAATATCTGATTTGGGCCCTTTGCGGTTTGTGGACTTCACTAACCCACTAGTCCACAACATAGAATATGGATGGAGTATATTATAGTTATCCATACAACTACTTGTCAAACTACCTACAAAGTGTGACTCGATTTCAGAGGTATAAGGTTTGAATCCTAAGGGTGCTTGAGGAGTTGAGGGTATGAACAAAAAGAAATTGTGATAGTTATAGTTTAGTTTGATTTACAATGAAATTATTACATATGAATTGGTCTTTCAAATTTAAGAAAATGTAGAATTAAAGAGGTATTTCTTTAATATTTAATATTACGTATAAGTTAAGGCTATAGCTCTTAAGTTTTATAGGAGATCAGATCAAGAGAATTTAGATGATGATAATACTACACTACAATGTATAAGTTACTTCGTATGTCTTTTTAATTTGAGTTGGACCAAGTTTTTGAATAAGATGAGCAACTTAGCAACTCTATATCTGTATTATTTTAGTCATATACTTTGTATATCTTGTTAGGTTTGAGAATAAAACTCATTCCTTTCATAGAATAGAAGTGTAGTTTTATAAACTTTTAAAACTCAAAACATTATCAATTAGGTTATTTCTCGATCAGATTTGAGTTTGATCACATCTTTACTGATATAGTCCGTCAAATTAAGAAAGTTTCAAACTACATTTTAATACAAGCTTGATCGATCTTTAACTTGGCACACTTTACCAAACTTTTATGAACTTAAGAAATATCAGATCATGTGAATATATACCTAGACTTTGTTGTACAAATAAAATCTTGTTATTATTGGAATGCCACTAAGCAAAGGTTGGTGTACAAGTACAACAAAGCGAAAATGTACGTGGTAGTATGTAGTAGGTGAGAAATAAGGTGTACAATACTACATAGTAAGGAGTTTGATTATGTCATTGTTATTGTGGTTGGTGAATTGTATGAAAAAGTAATGACTTTATTTAGCAATTTCATACTTAGAGAAAGCTAATTTTGGGAGTTGGTAATGACCATGATTAGATAATTAACTTCAATAACTATTTAAGTACCCGAGACCCAACTATTTGACATTCATGAAATATATTTTTGGCCCAATTAAATTACAGGAATTGACAGGATTATAATGATTGAGTATATTTTGTTTTTATTCCAAAAGAAAAGGTTTCTTGTACCAAAATAACTCTATTTTACCAATATATAAAAATTAAAAATACTAATATAGTCTATAATTATATCATAGTTGTCGAATGATATATTTGGACAAAGATGAAAATTTTGTCCAATATAGTTTTAGAAATTGAAAACAAATACGTAGTACAAAGTATTCAATTTAATTTTGTGCTACAGTAACAATCAATTAATCAAAGTCTTAATAGTATAAATGGAGTCGGCTATATAAACTAAAAATGATTATTCCGTTTAGTCATTATTTTGTAGTATGTACTATAGTATGATCAATTTTGTTTGAGTCGTGTCATAATAAAAATTTAAAAAAAAATTGCTTTTTTTTTTGGTAAGATAAAGTATACTATGTATTAAAAAGCATAAAAAGTCCTTACCAAACACCAACTATAAAAGTGGCAACCTAGTGAGTTGTAATAGTAGTAGGCTAGTAGCTAGTATGATTAACCCTCTTCATTAGTCACGAGCTTTAATTTGGCTGATTAATTGCTTATTTAAAAGAATTAATAAAAATTAGTGGTCAGAGTTGGTGGATTGGACAAAATAAAATAGCATGTATTTTATATAGCTTATATATGTAAAGTAATACAGTTATATTGACATGCTTATTGTTTGCTAAGTTTATGGAGTACAAGTAGTACAGGTGTAAAGAAAGACACAATCAACTTTCCTACATTCCTAGTTATTTGTTAAGCTTAATAAAACACATTCTTCATTCTTAAATTTGATATTATTTAAAGGAAACAAATGCTTAATTGGACAATATAACTAGTGAATGCATTGAAATTGAGGGAGAATATATAACTTGGCCAGCCTACATGCATGCATGAACTTCTCATTAGTGAATAGAGATTTTTTTATAATTGGCACCCCTTTTGACTTATGCACTAATTATAATAAATTATGGTTAACGAAAAATATAATAATGTGGGATTATATTAAATTCATTTTGAATTGATGAATTATGGTAAATGGCCGGAAAATCTAATAATGAATTGAACATGTCTCATCAATAAATGATTGAGGTATTTTAAGTTGTCTTATATTACGGTCATCACTAGGCCACAACGGCGCTAAGAAGGTGTATTTTGATTGGGTGCAAAATACATATGCAAGTGTCATGTGTAGGTCTCATCATCCGGGGAATTCCATGCTGCTTGCCATGTAGCGAGCTCTGGTTGGCCAATTTCGGGGGAGCTAGCTCAACATTGGAGAAGGCCAGATGTTGACTTCTAATTGGGTCGTGCGGCATTGGGTATTTTTACCTCCAAAAATTTGTATTATATCAGTTTATGTTAAAATCATACCGCAGTTTTACCTTGTATAAAAAACCGTCAATTCAAAAGGAGGGGTCATAAACTCGTAACTAAGGAATTTTGGTCTTTTTTTACTCCTTATATTTCAAAATATATAAGTGCCATAGGACCTGTTCTCTTTAGATTATTTTCACTTCAATTCTTAATTTCCTTCTCTCATAAAATATTCAATTCAGCTCAAATCGGTCAATCAGAATATGCCCTTAATGTGACTTTTTCATTATTCACATATTCCACTTTGATCTCCAATGCTGCTTACTTAGATAGATAATACATGGTTGTGTTGATATTAGTTGGGATCGATGAACTCAATGTATACTTCTTAATATTGACTTTTCTACTATTTATGCCATAATGATAGTCAAAGATATTATGGGCCAAAGTTTTAATTTGATAAATATACCGATTAAAATGAGCCAAAGTTTATGTTAAAATCTTGCTAACGAACGCCCTCCATGCATGACGTTAAATAAACATTTAAAATATTTCCTAAATTGGTGTTAATTTAAAAATATATGACAAAATCATGCATCGATCGATGTAATTAATGTTCAATTTAATTCAATACTTCGTATTTCTACTTTTATTTCCCTTATTCAATGCACCCAAGAGGTTTTTTTTTTTAATTGAAAAAGGTGAGTTGATACCGCAGCGACTAGTGAACGTGAGCCAATGAAGTGTGTAGCGTCACTCATTGTCCGGTGGCCTTGCACCAATTTCGTTTGATTATACGAAAATTCATACACTTGTTCACCTCTACTGTTTAAATGGGCCACCGACACCACTTCATTTCACTCTCATTACTAAAACTTTTTTTTTTTCTTTGGCCTTTTTCTTTTTAAGTTTTTCTTATTAAAGGAGGAATAGCTTTTTTTTTTTTTTTTTTTTTTTTTTTTTTTTTTTGTTGGATGTGATGGTGTTTAATTGTGATCACAAATAGTTTTTGTTGGTGGGGTTGTGTGGGTGATTGTTATTTTTGTTACATGTCTTATTATGCAAAATAACTAACTTCTAAGCAATTAATAAAAGTGATAAATAGGTACGAAGAATATGTTACTTTAATTGGCTTTTTATTTGATAAATTAGGTTAATTTTAAAATTGTATATATGAAATTATAAGGTTGTGACACTTGGAACATTGACATTATGTTTTATTGAGAGTTGTAAATTCGACAAGAAGTTATAATTATTAAGAAAATTGTTGGAGTTGAAGATTTCATCAATTCATTATAGACAAGGACAAATTATTACACACTAAATGAGCCTAATTTGAAAGCTCAACTCTCTAGGGCCAAAAGTGAATATAACGTGGTTATGATTAACAATTATGACAATGGGGTGAGAGTGAGGGATAACTCAAATGGTTAGAGTTTTCTCCAGGTTCCAAGGGATCATAGAATTGATTCTCAATTTCTCACCCCCGCCCTTTGTGGCTCTCTAAACACTAAAAAACAATTATGACAATGGGGTTATTGCAAAATGACAATTTATTTGCTCAATACTCAATTTAAGGTGTATTCTATTTACCTAATCGATCATGATTTTATTTTATGTTTATACCCAATTCTTGATTAAATCTGATAAACCCTAATTAACCTTAAAACTTATTCTTGTAGGTGAATAAAATGTATCCCTAATTAATATTGTGATTTTTCATTAGTTATAGAGAATGCAAAAATACTTTCTTAATCTCATAGACAATTAACAAACAAAAAAAAAATATAAATAAATAAATAAAATAAAATAAAATAAATAAAAAAAAAAAAGTAATGGAGTTTAGATTACCATTTTTCTTAAAAATTTAATGTATAGGTGCCTTGAGATCTTCATGGATCAATTATGCGATTATGCCCATATGGCCATATGCGTAAAATATTAAAGAATTGGTTTCACCAACTTCACTGAAACAAGTACAACTAAAAAGCCACTACATTTGCCAAATCTAAGTTTTTTATAAACACTATATTATTAAATTAAACATAGAGAATAATTGATGTAGTATTGAATTATTGTAGATTTGAGTTGAAGAAACAAAGATATTTTAGTCAAATGGACTAAATTAAAGTCATACGAGATCGTGACTTAAAATGAAGAGGTCCTTCTCTCAAGAGTTACACCTAATTTATCAATTTAAGGAATCGAGGATATACTCTTTCCATCCCAATTCTCAACATAACTAATACGTTAGGACTTTTTTTTCGCTATTTATATATTCATTCTAATTATAAACTTTTACTAACATAATAAAAATATATTTAGTCATAAAATATGTTGTTAGATAAGTTTTGATATAAAGTTTCATAATATAACTTTTATTATAATTTTTTATTAATCTTTAACTATATAAAAATAAGATCAAATTAATGCATCGACATGTGTGTAAAAGTTGATTGTAAAAGTTATTGTGGAATAGAGGGAGTAAATCAAATAGTGAAAGGAGAAAGTATTGCAATAATAATACTCCCTTTTTTGAGGGGGCAATAATAATACTCCCTAATGAGTAATATATTGTCAAAAACAAAAATAAACAAATTAAATTGAAACGGAAAAATAAAATGAAGTAAATTAAAATGAAAAGAGTGTATATGTAATTCTAAATTATACTTTCACCAAAATATAAAATAGAAAAAAGGGAAAAAAGATCAACATCGTAAGGGTGTCGCCATTTTGCCATTGTTAAAGTCACTCACTACCAGAATAAATAATAAAAAAAAGGTCACTCATTACCAAATACCAACCATAAAGTTGGAAACAATAAAAATCTTCATTTGTGGATGTTGTAGAATCGTAGAATTACACTCATATTGTGGAGCCCAAATGACATGAATTATTTTTTATATAATTCCTCTACTATTTTAGTTAAAAAAAAATTAAAAAATTGTACATCCTACAAAACTTTTAACATTGAGATCAATAAGGGCTTGTTCTCTTCAACTTATGTTCAATTCAATTCAATTCAGCTCCAATCAGTTCAGTTCAATTCTTAATTTACTTCTCTTATAAAATATTCAGTTCATTACAGTTCAGCTCCAATCAGTTCAGTTCATTTTAGTTCAATAAATCAAAACAGGCCCTAAGTGTTTGAATTTAGAGAATTGTTTTGGCTTCATTAAAGTCATGTTCCGATTTACTGAATACAACTGAACTGAACTGAACTAAATTGATTGGGGTTCAATTGAACTGAACTTAACTAAACTAACATTAAGCGGAACATAACAAACCCAAGTTTTGGGTTGACGACTTAAGAATTTGGGAACACGACAACGTGTATTAAGAGAACTTTCCACCTGATTGGGATTTGATTTAGTTTTACGAGGTAATTTAATTTGGATTAGTCTGTGTTTAGTAGACTTTAAATTACCGTGTATGTGTACATAACATAGATATCGAATAAATTTTCAATAGGGAGATTTACAAGTAATTAAAAATCTATCACCATCTGTTTCTTCCTCCCTTTTGTCGAAGGATCAATCACTAACCCGAAGTAAATTTATTTGTGCAAGATATTACCCCTATCAAAATAATTCTTATTTCCTCCGTTCTTTTTTACTTGACCTACTTTAAATTTTACACTATTTACTAACCATTCTTTAACAGTCTTTTGTGAATAATATATAAGGAAAAACAATTTCATGTGAGAACTATTTGAATTCGTTTCAATAAGTACTACCATAAAATATAAATTTTATAATTATTATTTATAGAAAATTAAAGTTGTTGATTCATTAAAGTTTTGTATTAATAAACGTGATAAAAAAAGCAGGTCAAGTAAAAAAAAAAAAAAATAGGAGGTATTATTTATCAATAAATAAAAATAAGTTAAAATAGTACTTTTTTGTTGGTGGTATAAACGGTTTTTCACTTTAGAAGGAAGCATGGGAAAAAAAGCTCAATGACCATAATAGAATATTACGGAGTATTAGAACTAGTCTTTTTAAAGCTTTTAACAACAATTGAAGTTCATTATGCAACGTCTATTGATTGGTTTATAGAGTAGGTGATCGTAGAGTGACATTTTACCATTTATAAAATTTCCTTGGTTGTTTGATTATAGTTCGTTTTCTAATGTTTATTGGCAGAAGAATGAATTAACATGTATTGTAGCTATATATGGTAATTGTGGCAATGTCGATTGTCATCTTTAATGCCGATTGTGGTAATTGATGATTTCCCTGAGTTTTCTTAATTGTAATGTATCCATATAGGACCATTAGTGCATTACGGAGTACAAATTTACAATATGTTTAGTCTAATGACGTTAATGCATGACATATAAAATATAACAATATTGACAACAAAAGTGAAAATTATAGTAAATCAATATTTAGTAGAATGTGCATAGTTATCGAGGATTGAGTATTTATCGGAAAGGGAGAGTGATGTTTGAGTATGTGTAACTAAGGGCATGTTCTCATTGCCTGAATTCAGCTGAACTGAACTGAACTGAATTACAACGTATGAGAACAGACCCTAAGTAGGGGTTGCATTTTGCAATCAAACATAAAAGGATGTTAACATGAATTTATTGTTAAGTGTTCTTCTTGATCGAGTAAATTTTGATATATTTTGATCTATATATAGAATCACATTCAAAGAAATCCTAGGCCTTCCACCCATCTGTTGTTGTGAATAGTCTTCAATGGCGAAGAATTAAGAGTAAATCAGCTTAGCTTTGTATGATTATTGTTGCAATGTTGCTGCATATTCTCATAATTAGGGCATTATTAATTACAAGATGCTTCATAAATTGTAAACCAAATTGTATTCGTGTTGATGCATGAGATATCTAATTTCAAACAAAAGTTTAAGTGTCTAAGTGATAGGAAAGTAATAACTTAAAGGAAGTGTATGGTTGTTGAAGATATACAAGAATTGAAAAGAAAGAGAAGTATTTTGGTAATATACAAGAATTGTTGATGCGAGCATGAAGTAGGCGAGGGGTTGCATTTTGCAATCATATAACTTTAGCATGAGTTATCAAGTGTTTTTCTTCAGTACATTTTGATAAATTTTGGTAACGCAAGAGTCAAATTCAAAGGCCTTCAATTGTTCTACCCCTCTATTTTTGAGACTTGAGAGGATTAGAAGTCTTCAAATGTGCAGGTGATTGAGAAAGTTAGTCCCACATAAGAGAAAGAAGATGTCTTTGATGACTTTATAACTCATTATACATCGTGTAAATGTAGATACTTTGGACCTACGAAAACAATAATCTATTTTGTTATACAGATTGGCTGTAGTAAATTAAAATAGTTTAATCCCAACGTTTACATAGGTTATTGTTAGCCTAATGACAGAGATTAGCCTCATTTACCTAGTTTATATTTTCCTTTACTTTAGTTTTGTAATTTCTAACACGTTTATACTATAAGCAATAATCAAGGAAACAAAACCAAGTTCTTTTCATAAAAAATAAAAATAAAAATAAAATTATCGATGAGATAGAAAAACTCTACATTTCAATTGATTTTACAATCAATTGTCTGAAAATAAACCCTAATTATTGTTGTAAGATCTAAACAAATTAACCAGCGTATATTAATGTGACTGCAGTCATAATATAAGGAATAATTTTTACATTAGACATAATCTACAAACCAAATATAGGAAGAAACACTACAATGATACATGCCCTGTTATATACCATAAGTAATTAATTAACTTTGATTACTTATCTTTGATGGTTGAAATCTTTTGGGTGATATCCAATATGGATCAATCCACTTTCATAAACATTATTATTTGACCTTCACGACTTTTTCAATGTTAAGTTGTATATTCAGAACCCCTTTTAAATGTTCTCGTCATCCTACATGACATTTGTCTTACACATGCCTAAAACCGTGGTCAATGTCAAAAACTGTGGTCAATCGATTGACCCAACCAAACTTAATCGTCAACAAACACCAACGGTAATTGTATCAAACGTCACCTTTCTCATTTTGCACAACAAACTCCTGCAACCAATTCCACCCCTTATGTCACACACTCACATGAATCAATACGTTCATTGCTTCCTCTAATTATGAACCTCTGCATCCCCCGCTCATTGAGAGAAAGAATTAAGGCTGAATCGCATGGTACAAATATAGAGTCTTGAAAAGGAAATTCCCCTTCGAAATATTTCTAAATACGCATTATAAAAAATTATAAATATTAATACTTAGACATTAAAAATCAAAACAAATCTAACAAACTGCTGAATTACTATGTTTTAACGAAGTATATATATTTTTCAATAAAGTATTGCGTTTAAAGGTAATGAAAAGAAACAGATAATGATAAAGTATCTTAAAGTTATAATTGTGTATCACAAAACATAAATCTAAATCTTACGAAGTATAAAATACTCTGTATTATTATTATCACTAGATGAAGCCCGTGCGATGCACGGTTTGTTAATATTTTTTTAAAAAAATATTTTTTATATTTATGTGATTTTTATTATTATATTAGCTTTAAAATATTAGATAAAATTCCTAATCTCAAAAGATAATATTTTGTATTTAATTAATTTAAACTTTAGTATATCATTCGTCAATTTTTCTTATGTGGCATTTGAATTATAATTGTAAAAGAAATTAATAATCTCTTATTTAATTGGCTACAACTTAAATTTATAATCTTACATGGCGCGCTAAGAAAATTAAATCCTACATGGCTATCTAAAAACTCAGGAAAAATTTCCCTTTATATTTATATATATATATATATATATATATATATATATATTAGATTACATCGTAAGTACATAAAATAATATACGTGACTATTAATTTAGAGTAAACGATAAAATGGGTTGGACTACTTGGCTTTTTTATAGAGTCATCAAATTCAAACATGACACTCCACAATTATAGTCCATGACCAACAACAACAAACAACAATATTATTAGCCCAACTCAATTTTTTTTTCAATTTAATTTAATTTTAATTTCCAAATCACCAACCCCTGAAAATCAAAACATTGATAGATTCAAATAAATCGTGACCGTCAAATCCAATCTCTTCAAACCTATTTATATCCCTACCCTCACTCCCTTAACTCCTCGCTACACCCCTCTTTCTCTCTTCTCATCACTCCTTCCATTTTCTCTCTCCTCTTCTTCTTCTCTCTCTTCCTGTTCTTCGAGCTCAGCAACAATGGCGGCGACTCCATTGTCAGTCGAGAAGACCACCTCTGGAAGAGAGTACAAGGTTAAAGACATGTCTCAGGCTGATTTCGGTAGACTCGAAATCGAGCTTGCTGAAGTCGAAATGCCTGGACTTATGTCTTGCCGTACTGAATTTGGTCCTTCTCAACCTTTTAAAGGTGCTAAGATTACTGGATCTCTTCATATGACTATTCAAACTGCTGTTCTTATTGAGACTCTTACTGCTCTTGGTGCTGAAGTTCGTTGGTGTTCTTGCAACATCTTCTCTACCCAGGTATAATTTCATTTATCTCGTCATTTTTCGATTTAATCCCCTTTTTTGATCTGTTGTTTACCCTTGATTTTGGAATTTTCAGATCTTAAATGGGGTTTTATTGCTTTTGTGGATTGGATCTTGTTGGGTTTGATTCATTTTGTGATGATTTTAATGAAATGAGTAAATGATTGAGTTGTAGAATTTTTGATTTGAAATGGGTTGTTTTTTCTAGGGTTTAAGATCTCAGATCTTGTGTTTTTTTTATGGTTAGAATTGTAGGGTATTTGCTTAATGATAAAAATGATGGTATATACTTAAATTATTTAATCATTTTTGGTGGGATTTGGTATATAGTTAGAGTTTAAAATGAATAAGTGTTTAATTTGTGCAATAAATAATTCGAAATGGGTTGTTCATTTCTGGATTCTTAAGATCTCAGATCTTATAGAATTATGGGGGTTTAATTAATATTAAATGGATGATTTAATGGTGGCATTACTGGTATATACTTTAATTATTTAATTATTTTTTGTGGGATTTAATCATAGTATGAATTGAGTAGATCACAGTGTTACTGTCTTAATTTTTAAGCTAAGATCTGTTTAATCATAATATTTCATGAAAATTTGAAGTTCAAAATGAAAATATGAGCTCAATAATCGGATCTTAGCATGAATTTTGGGTTTTCTGTTGGCTGAGTTTCAGATGCGGTTTTTGTGGATCTATTATAAAATTCATACATTATTTTAGCAAGAAATGTTGATTAATTAATTGAATTATTGATTTAATTTGTTATATAGGACCATGCTGCTGCTGCTATTGCTAGGGACAGTGCTGCAGTATTCGCCTGGAAGGGTGAGACCCTCCAGGAGTACTGGTGGTGCACAGAGAGGGCTCTTGACTGGGGTGCCGCTGGCGGTCCTGACCTTATCGTTGATGACGGTGGTGACGCTACCTTGTTGATCCACGAGGGAGTTAAGGCCGAGGAGGAGTTTGAGAAGACCGGAAAGGTGCCCGACCCAAGCTCTACTGACAATGTCGAGTTCCAACTCGTGTTGGGCTTGATCGTCGAGAGCTTGAAGGTTGACCCTAAGAGGTACCACAAGATGAAGCAAAGATTGGTTGGTGTCTCTGAGGAGACCACCACCGGAGTTAAGAGGCTTTACCAGATGCAGCTTAACGGTACCTTGTTGTTCCCCGCCATCAATGTTAACGACTCTGTCACCAAGAGCAAGGTATAAATTCGAGTCTTGGATATCGATACACTTGATCAGAATCGAATCATCATATTGACATTATCATAACTTGCTTTGTTGGAAGGAAAATGTGATTATTTGAAATGGTGTGGTTATAATGTATTTGTGTTTGTTAACAGTTTGACAACTTGTATGGATGCCGTCACTCCCTTCCCGATGGTTTGATGAGAGCCACCGATGTTATGATTGCCGGAAAGGTTGGTGTTGTATGTGGATACGGAGATGTCGGAAAGGGTTGTGCTCTAGCCTTGAAGGCAGCTGGTGCCCGTGTGATCGTGACTGAGATTGATCCCATCTGTGCTCTCCAAGCTCTTATGGAAGGTTTCCAGGTCTTGACCTTGGACGATGTTGTCTCTGAAGCTGATATCTTTGTCACCACCACCGGTAACAAGGACATCATCATGGTTGATGACATGAGGAAGATGAAGAACAACGCCATTGTTTGCAACATTGGTCACTTTGACAACGAAATTGACATGTCTGGACTTGAGAACTACCCAGGAGTCAAGAGGATCACCATCAAGCCCCAAACTGACCGTTTTGTCTTCCCCGAGACCAAGACTGGCATCATTGTCTTGGCTGAGGGTCGTCTCATGAACTTGGGTTGTGCCACCGGTCACCCCAGTTTTGTCATGTCCTGCTCATTCACCAACCAAGTTATTGCTCAGCTTGAGTTGTGGAACGAGAAGGACTCTGGCAAATACAAGAAGGAGGTCTACGTTTTGCCCAAGCACCTTGATGAGAAGGTTGCTGCCCTTCATCTTGGCAAGCTCGGTGCTAAGCTCACCAAGCTTTCTAAGGACCAGGCTGACTACATCAGCGTGCCCGTCGAGGGACCATACAAGCCAGCTCACTACAGGTATTAGAGTGGGGAACGGAGATTGGCGTATTGGGTCTTCGAAGAGGAAAGGGGTGGTGTGCCTTATATCTTAATTTTCGCTTAGGATGTTAGTTTTTTTTGCTTGTCTTTGCTGTTTGGGAAAGTTTGGAAGGGCTTAGAGGACAAGTATCAAAGTGTGTTTTGAATTGAGGTCCTAATATGGGGGTTTTGAATAAGGCAAAACTTTTAGGCTTATGTTTTGTAATTGCTCTCAGACTTTGCTGTTGTCTTGTATTCGGCTAGTCTGTTTAAAATTTTTCTATCAAAATGAAGAGGAATGAGTGTTTTATCATTTCTGTTTCGAAAATTTCGCCTTGTTAGAACATTGCTTGATTGTTTGCTTATTTTTCTGAACAACAAGAAGTTGCTGTTTATTTCTTGGATAGATGTTGGACAAATCTCATTGTCAAATTTTTGTTGGATAGATTTGAAATTTTGTTGATCAAGAGTAGGTTAAGCGTTTAACCACCAAACACTCCGCAGTCCGTATGTAAACTAGAGAGTCAACTTGACAATGATTTTATCTGTAATCAATATTTGGAGTGTCAAAATCTGTTACGGAGTATATAGTAAAACTAGTTGCTTAGAACCTATTAACTTGTGACAACAACATTCACTTGTAATTCGCAATAGATATGAACATGATTACTAACGAAGTAACACTTTTATTTTGTTCCCGTGTTTACCTATGTTATATTCGAGAATAACTAATTATTTTGTCGTCAATGCATAGCTTTTGAAATTTCAAATTTGTAAATTTTAATACAACCTCTGTTCATAAAAATAATGAACAATTGTTGATGAAAGAAGTCAAAAAGAGCACACTCCATTTTAATTTTTTAAAATTATTCTTTCAAATTCTTTATGAATACGTAATCTAACGATGATAATCCTCTCCTAACTAAGGAATTCCAAGCAAAGATATTGTCAAAAAAGGTGTTTGGTAGATTTTTTTATGGTGTTACTTCACTGACTTGGGCATGAGTGATCCGAATTACTATGCGATTATGTTGCTCTATATAGACTATAGAGGTTAATGTGCCTCCTAATAATAAGGAATTGACATCAATTGAGGGGTCTTGGATGACTATTTTAGGATCTTGTATTCTCGCTCTTTATGTTATCTCATTTTTCTTCGGTTTTAGGGGACTCGTATGAATTATGAATGAGGATTGTACAAGAAATAAGATCCACAAGTTTTGAATCTCATCAAGTAGCTAACCCCCTCTTTTTGTAGCACTATCAAATAATATGACACGTATCATATTAATTTGTGTAGTGAGATGATTCATCATTATGATTTATCACTTTATTCAAATTATATAGTTTAACTCCAAAATATAGACTTATTTCTCACTTAAGTAATGACACCAAAAGTTGATTTTGACACTTGTATTGTGAGACAATAATCTATAATCTAGCTCGAACTTATCATAAAGTGAAGTAAGATCCTCACTAAGCTAACCTGCACAATATTGATATATTTGGTCACTTGTAATGTAATATCTCCCAACACTTGAGCTCAAGATAACATCCATCCTTTATTTTCCATATATAAATGCTCACATAGTCATATGTATACAATTTTTTTTTTGAGAAAAGATGTATACATTTGTAATTGTGTAGCAAAGCAAAGATCAATTTGAAACATCCTTACAATTATTTAATTACTATCATAAAATTATAGGAATAAGTTTGTGTATATCTAAGCCAACTTAACCATATAAAGACGAGACTCATAAGTAGAGCTGTCAATTCGGGTAAATGGGTCGGGTAAGAGTGGGTCGGGTCAATTCGGATTAATTCCACAGCCTATGCGGGTCGGGTTTTGGGTTGGGTCATGCTTGAGTCAGGTCACGTTGGGACATACTTCTTATCGGGTTTGGGTACAGGTTGGGTTACATTCGGGTCGGGTGAACAATAGGTCAGGTTTGAGTCGGGTTTGGTTCAAGTCAATAATTTGCGGGTTAGAATCAGGTCGGGTCATTCTAGGGTTTGAGTCGGGTTCGGTTCAAGTCAATAATTTACAGATTATAATCAGATCGGGTCAATTTCAAGTCGGGTCATTCTCGGGTTCAAGTCGGGTTCGGTTCAAGTCATTTATTTGCGGGTTATAATCAGGTTGGGTCATTTTCAAGTCGGGACAACCTCGGATTCAAGTTGGGTTATGTTCAAGTCAATAATTTGCATGTTACAATCAGGTCGGATCATTTCTAAGTCAGGTCATATTCGGGTTCAACTAATTATAAATAGATAATTATCATTTTTATCAAGCTAATTATTTCCTTTGACTATAATATATATGACAATATACAAGGGAACTATAGTCTATAATTTAGGAAGATAATTATCTCCTTTGAGCATACAACAAATATATACTATATTTAACTCTTAAATTTGAGGATAATGCTCATTTCTTTTGCTGGCTTGGACTGACTTGGTCTCCCTACACAAAATGCTTTGATCAACAATAGTAAGGTGGTCTAAATTGCATTTAAGGTGATTTGAAATCGGGTCAGGAACAAATTGGGTTGAATATAGGTCGGGTCAATAACAAGTTGTGCTAATTTCGGGTCGGGTTAGTAATAGATCGGGTTGAATTTTTGAGTCGGGTAAATAATAGGTCCGGTAAAATTCGAGTCGGGTCAATATAATAACAAGTCGGGTTGAATTTGGATCAGGTCAATAACAAGTCGGGTTGATTTCGGGTCGGGTTTGTAACAAGGTGGGTTAAATTCGGGTCAGGTTAAGAACGAGTCGGGATGAATTCAGGTCAGGTTAGTAACAAATTGGGTTAAATTCGGGTTTTGACGGGTTAAAACGGGTTAGGGTTAATTTCGGTTCAAGTCAGGTTCGGTGCAAGTTAATTAAATTGGTCGTTGTAAATCGATAAATCGATGCAAGTTGTAAACCGGTAAATTGACCGTTTAACACCAAATTGGATGGTTCCACACACCCAATTGGACTCCCGTAGGATATTAAGGACCATGGTAAGCATTTTGGCAATTTTTATTTCCGGGCAAAAAAAGTCAAAAAATTCCAAAGTCAAAAAATTCGAGATGTATCCACACTTTTTGAGAAATTTTGAAGGTTTCGGGGACCAGTGTAGAAAAGTCTTGATATTTAAGGGGATACATCTCGAGGACATATAATGCCGTTTGAAACCATATATGATAATCATATGTTGTCATAAATGTTAGTGCTAGGCTTGATTTAATGAAATCGATGCAAGTTATAAACCGGTAAATAGTCCGTTTAAAGGCAAATTGAATGGTTGCACCCACCCAATTGGACTCCCGGAATGTATTAGGGACCATGGTAAACATTTAGGCAATTTTTATTTCCGAACGAAAAAAGTCAAAAAATTCCAAAATTGAAGACTAATATCCACGTTTTTTGAAGATTTTGGAGGTTTCGGGGACCTGTGTAGAAAAGTCTTGATATTTAAGGGGATACATCTCGAGGACATATAATGCCGTTTGGAACCATATATATGATCATTGTATGTTGTCATAAATGTTCGTAATATGCTTGAATTAATAAAATCGGTGCAAGTTGTAAACCATAAATTGGTCGTTTAAAGGCAAATTGGATGGTTCCACCCACCCAATGGTACTCCCGGACGGTATTAGGGATCATGGTAAACATTTCGGCAATTTTTTTCTTCGGGCAAAAAAAAGTCAAGAATAACAAAATTAAAGGCTAATATCTACACTTTTTGCGAATTTTTGGAGGATTCGGGGCCCGGTGTCGAAAAGTTTTAAAATTTTAGGGGATACATTTTGGGGTCATATAATGCCGTTTGGATCCATTTACGATCATTATATGTTGTCATAAATGTTTGTGGTAGGCTTGATTTAATGAAATCGGTGCAAGTTGTAAACCGGTAAATTGGTCGTTTAAAGGCAAATTGGATAGTTCAACCCACTCAATTGGACTCCCGGAAGGCATTAGGGACCATGGTAAAAACTTCGGCAATTTTTATTTTCGGGCGAAAAAAACCAAAAAATTCCAAATTTGAAGGCTTATATCTACGCTTTTTAAGAAATTTTGGAGGTTTCGGTGCACAGTGTCGAAAAGCCTTGAAGTTTTAGGAAATAAATCTCGGAGTCATATAATGACGTTTGGAACCATATATGATCATTATTGTTGTCATAAATGTTCGTGGTAAGCTTGATATAATGAAATCGCTGCAAGTTATAAACCGGTAAATAAGCCGTTTAAAGGAAAATTGGATGGTTGCACCCACCCAATTGGACTCCTGAAGGGTATTAGGGACCACGATAAACATTTTGGCAATTATTATTTCCGAGCGAAAAAGTCTAAAAATTCCAAAAATAAAGGCTAATATCCACGTTTTTTGAGAAATTTTGAAGGTTTCAGGGTCTGGTATAGAAAAGCCTTGAGATTCTATGAAATACATCTTAGGGTCATATAATGTCGTTTAGAACCATATATGATCATTATTTGTCGTCATAAATGTTCGTGGTATGCTTGAATTAATGAAATCGGTGCAAGTTGTAAAGCGGTAAATTGGCCGTTTAAAGACAAATTGGATGGTTCCACCCACCCAATTGGACTACTGGAGGGTATTAAGGACCATGGTAAAATTTTCAGCAATTTTTATTTTCGGGCGAAAAAAAGTCAAATATTTCCAAAATTGAAGGTTAATTGTCCACGTTTTTTGAGAAATTTTGAAGGTTTCGGGGCCCGGTGTCAAAAAGTTTTGAGATTTAGGGGAATGCATATGGGGGTCATATAATGTTGTTTGGAACCATATATGATCATTATATGTTGTAATAGATGTTCGTGGTAGGCTTGAGTTAATGAAATCGGTGCAAGTTGTAAACCGGTAAATTGGTCGTTTAAAGGCAAATTGGATGATTCTACCCACCCAAGTGGACTCCCGGAAGGTATTAGGGATCATGGTAAATATTTCGGGAATTTTTGTTCTCGGGCGAAAAAAATTCCAAAATTGAAGGTTAAAGATTTAAGATCCACGTTTTTTTTTAGAAATTTTGCAGGTCTCGAGGCCCGGACTCGCAAAGCTTTAAATGTTAGCGGAAACATCTCGGGGTCATATAATGCCGTTTGGAACCATTTATGATGATTATATGTTGTCATAAATGTTCGTGGTAGGCTTGATTTAATGAAATTAGTGCAAGTTGTAAACCGGTAAATTGGTCGTTTAAAGGCAAATTGGATAGTTCAACCCACCCAAATGGACTCCTAGAGGGTATTAGGAACCATTGTAAAAATTTCAGCAATTTTTATTTGCGGGCGAAAAAAAGTCAAAAAATTCAAAAATTGAAGGCTAATATCCACGCTTTTTTAGAAATTTTGGAGGTTCGGGCCCGGTGTCAAAAAGTTTTGAAATTATAGGGGATATATCTCAAGGTCATATAATGCCGTTTGGAACAACATATGATCATTAGTTGTTGTCATAAATGTTCGTGGTAAGATCGAGTTAATGAAATCGGTACAAGTTGTAAACCGGTAAATTGGTCATTTAAAGGCAAATTGGATGGTTCCACCCACCCAATTGGACTCTCGGAGGGTATTATGGACCATGGTAAACGTTTCGTCAATTTTTATTGCTGGGCGAAAAAACGTCAAAAAATTCCAAAATTGAAGTCTAATATCCATGTTTTTTGAGAAATTTTAGAGGTTTTGGGGCCCGTTGACGAAAAGACTCGAGATTTTAGGGGACACATCTTGGGGTCATATAATGCCATTTGGAACCATATGTAATCATTATATATTGTCATAAATGTTCATGATAGGCTTGAATTAATGAAATCGGTGCAAGTTGTAAATCGGTAAATTGGCCGTTTAAAGGCAAATTAGTTGGTTCCACCTACCCAATTGGACTCCCGGAGGATATTAGGGACCATAGTAAACATTTCGACAATTTTTATTTTCGGATGATAAAAGTCAAAAAATTTAAAAATTAAAGGCTAATATCCACATTTTTAGAGAAATTTTGGAGGTTTTGAAGTCGTAAAACATTCATTGTACGTGGTTATTATTAAGAGTATGAAACTAGCTTGATCGATGTAGAATTGAACCTTTTTTAAATCGTAGTGCTACGTAAAACAGAAATCATCATCAATCAACTTTATTAAATTTCATAAATACAATAATATATTCTCTCAATATGTAAGTCATACAGCAGCAAGAACCCAAAAAATAAAAAAATTTGATCCAATGAGTTCGGGGTTTTGAACCCGACGTGAATCGAACACGCAACCTTCTGATCTGGAGTCAGACGCGCTACCATTGCGCCACGGATCCTCATTTGTTGATAATTAACAAACCCAAACATACTTAATCAATATTAAAAAACTATAGGATTAATAATATAATCTTTGATCCACAACAAACCAATAAAAACAGTACACCTCACCTAGTAAAATCTTTTTAAAAAATCCTCAAATACCACCCACAAAAATATTCTGATTTGTCTGTCAGATTTTGTGGACATCATTCTTCATATCCATTTTTCAGATATCTTCATCTTTACATGATCATTTTATAGTTCATATCATATAATTTTCATGTTCTAAAATCACCCAAAAAAAAAAAAAAAAAAAAAACCGTAAAAAAAAAATGGCAGCAGCAACAGCAACAGCAGCATTAAGCAGCAGCAGTTTACTAGCACCCTGCACCACAAAGCAGCCGCAGCAGCAACAGCAGCAGCTAATCAAATGCAAGTCTTTCGCAGGGCTACGTCCCCTGCAGCTCAGCAGCAACATCAGCCGCAGCAGCAGTAGCCTTTCGATGTCAGGAAAAAGAAGAGCGATGACCTGCAGAGCTGAACTGAACCCATCATTGGTGATAAGTCTGAGTACAGGACTATCACTTTTCCTAGGAAGATTTGTGTTCTTTAACTTCCAAAGAGAGAACATGGCTAAGCAAGTGCCTGAGCAGAATGGAATGACTCATTTCGAGGCGGGCGATACTCGTGCTAAGGAGTATGTTAGCCTGCTCAAGTCTAATGACCCTGTTGGGTTCAACATTGTTGATGTTCTTGCTTGGGGTTCAATTGGTCATATTGTTGCTTACTATATCTTGGCTACTGCTAGCAATGGTTATGACCCCAACTTCTTTTAATCATTTCTTGATTAAACAATTATGTATTTGCCCTTTTGATTATGTTATTATTAATGTTATTATTATCGAGTGTTGTTGTGTAATTAACAGATTGTTCAAATGTTGTTCCTCTATATATGCCCTTATCTAATTTTGTGCCAATACTATTGTTTTGTTATAAGGATTGTTCGGATCTGGTTGAGTTCGAGGATTTAGGATTAGTTGTCGATTAGCTAATCATGATAAAGTGATCAATATTGAATCGTCGAGTTAGGATTTTTGTTCGGATTATGTAATTTCAAGTCGAGTTTGTACAACTGAGAATGTGAGGAATCAGAAACAATCTGGAAATTGCAATAGGATGTG
Source organism: Chenopodium quinoa (assembly GCF_001683475.1). NCBI lineage: Eukaryota > Viridiplantae > Streptophyta > Magnoliopsida > Caryophyllales > Amaranthaceae > Chenopodium > Chenopodium quinoa. Next base: position 730,904 of record NW_018745461.1, read on the forward strand.
TAACTAAAGCAAGGCTATTGATACGCCGTGATAACATGTAAAAAGTAATTTAATCTTAATTAAGAAATCGAAATCTAGGCACCCTGATCGGATGTATGTATTAAAAAATAGGTTTGGGAGGACAAGAAGACATTACCACGAGTCCACGAGGTTGAATCATACATCCACATTAATTGGATTTGAGCACGGTGCCAGAAAGTATCCGATCTGATGCAATCGTTGTGTATTCAACACGGCGTATATTTTAATAAACCTAATTGGATCGACAATTGCACAACTGACATAGTAACATGTAAAAAATTTATGTATGTTGTGGTTGTCAGCTTGCAGATCACCTGTTATATCAGTAAACTTAGGCAGTTGATCAGTTGATTGTCTTTGGATGAGCGAGCGACAACAACATTTGATCAACCCTTGTTCAATAATGAATGCAAGCAGTACGATATCAAAAAGAAAATTCGCAATGCAAATGTTACATGACTAAATTTCATAACACAGCATGTAAAATATAAGTTACAATGGCACAAACCACAAATATTGGACTCTAACAAAGCAACACTTCTCCACCGAATCACAAATAATCAACAATACCACACGTTATGTGCAGATATGACTAAATGTACTAGTATATAATTTTGAGTTGACACCATCGCAATTCCCCTGACCAATAAAAGCTCAAACACTCTAGAGTACACACCCCGAGGGGTGGGGGGAGGTAGCTTCTGTTAAGAGCCCCTAGACCCTAATGGGGAGGTTCAGCTAGTGACCTTACCAACTAATCAAGACAATCTTGGTTGAATAGCGACTACAACAAATGAGGGTCACGACGTTGATTCTGTCGTTTTTTCACCTTCCAAAAACTTTAGCTCCTCGCGCCAACCTTCCAACTTCTTGACCTTTTCAAGCTGCTCAGGCTTCATATCTTCAGGGCTAGCTTTTTGTAATTGAGCTTCTGCAAGCCGAATCTGAAGAAAGCCAAATTCAAGTTCATGGATCAGAATATGTTTAATCTGAAGAAAAATGTAATTATAGCCCACGGGCAGCATAAATTGATGTCAACTGAAATTTGGTTATTAACACATTAAGCTCGAAACTTAAATTAAAAGCAAACCTCATTGTGAATATAGAGAAAGCGAATAACAGTAAGTTTTGCTAAGCTCAGATATACACCATAGCATATTGTAATAACTGACAGTAAGATTTGCCAAGCTCACATATACAACGAAACATGTAATAAATGACAGATTTGCAAAGCTCACATATACACCGTAGCATGTGAATATAGAAAAAGAAAAATGACAGTAATGTTTGAGGTATAGCACGTCAATAAATGATGAGAGAGTAATTTCATTCCTATGCGACACAGTACAATTTCTTCTTAATAGCCATGACATCCTGCAATCCACAAAATCAAAATTGCATAGAGAACGAGTTATATCCTTTGAAATAGGAGCAGAGGAGGCTTTCCTCCACAAATCAACAAAACTTTTTTTTCCTAGCAATGAAATCGAGCTTTGTTGATTCAGTAACCTAATTTTGTCACTCATAACAGAGCTGGGAAACCCAAGTAGGCTCACTCTGGTTGCTGTAACCTTCTTAAAATGCGAGCCTCCAAAATGGAAACTGCTGAGGCCATTGGGGGATGCATCCTATAATATGGACCCTGGCACCCTTCAAGGACTATTACGGAGCTTGATAGGCTTTTAAAAATGTCTGCTTTTACAGCATAGCAATAGGCCCCAACTAATGTCCAAAGTAATGACTTTGAATTGTTGTAGGCCCAAAATAGCAATAGGCAACCATGGGAGACATCTGTCCATTTTCCTCACATAGTTTAATGCTGTGATGGCTTCATAATCTCTGTTGTAGTTTCCAACAGAATGCTGCTAGGGATATGTTTTTGGATGTTATAATTTTGATTGCCCAAAAGGAAAAATCTATGTATCAGGCAACTCAAAGAAACTTCCAGAATCTTTTAATAGCCTTTGCAGAACCACAGGAGTAGGAAAGCATCCACAACTTCTAGATACACTTTTAGAGGTTTCCGTGTGAAACGGTGAGCTCATGCCTCTCAACAAAATTATAAATCCAAAGTCTAATATAATACATAAAAAATCATGACCATTAGGTGACTCAAAAGAGTTGACAGACTGAACCCCTATTTCTATTGAAATTGCTCAATTGTCCCATTAGGTATTGCACACCTTTGCATCAGACCTGATATGTGAAACATCTGACCAGTATGGACCCAAGGCTACCAAATAGCCCAGAAACCTTAGCCCATTGTACATGACCACCACTTACAGTTGTCTTTGTGGTATTGTACACAAAGTTGACAAGGTCACAGAGATCATGTAAATAGCTTAACAGATATAACCTTCAAAACAAGAGTGAGCCTAGCTAGAGCTGTCAATTAAGGTAAACAGGTCGGGTAAGAGTGGGTCGGGCCAACTCGGGTCGGTTCAATTCGGGTTAATGTCGTAACCCTATGCGGGTCGGGTCATGCTTAAGTTGGGTCACGTCGGGTCATACATCTTATCGGGTTTGGGTCGGGTATATAACAGGTTGGGTTACATTTGGGTTGTGTGAACAATAGGTTGGGTTTTCACAGGTTAAAATGGGTTAGGGTAATTCTCGGGTTTGAGTCGGGTTCGGTTCAAGTCAATAATTTGCGAGTTTGAATCAGGACGGGTCATTCTCAGGTTTGAGTCGGGTTCGGTTCAAGTCAATAATTTGCGGGTTATATTCAGGTCGGGTCATTTTCAAGTCGGGTCATTCTTCGGTTCAAGTAAATAATTTGCGGGTTACAATTGGATTAGGTCATTTTCAAGTTGGGTCATATTCGGGTTTAACTTACTATAAATATATAATTATCATTTTTATCAAGCTAATTATTTCCTTTGACTATAATATATATGGCAACATACTAGGGAACTATAGTCTATAATTTAGGAAGATAATTATCTCCTTTCACCATACAACAAATATATACTATATTTCTCTCTAAAATTTAGGGATGATGCTCCTTTCTTTTGCTGCCAGGGCCGACTTGGTCTCCCTAGACAAAATGCTTTGATCAACAATAGTAAGGTGGTCTAAATTGAATTTAAGGTGATTTGAAATCAGGTCAATAACAAGTCGTGTTGATTTCAAGTCGGGTTAGTACTAGATCGGGTTATATTTTTGGGTCAGGTTAGTAATAGGTAGGGTAAAATTTTAGTCGGGTCAATAACAAGTCGGGTTGAATTTGGGTCGGGTTAATAACAAGTCGGGTTGGTTTCGAGTCAAGGTTGTAACAGGTCGGGTTAAATTCGGGTTAGGTTAGGAACGAGTCGGGTTGAATTCAGGTCGGGTTAAATTCGGGTTTTGACAGTTTTAAAACGGGTTTGTGTCTATTTCGATTCAAGTCGATTTCGGTTCTGGTCAATAATTTTACGGGTTACATTCGGGTCGGGTCATCTTCAGGTCGGTTCATGTTCGGGTTTGGATCTCACATACTCGGGTCAACTTGGATCTAAGGTTGGTTTCAGGTCGGGTTAGGTTTAGGTCACCATTTTTTCGAGTTCAGATGGGTCAGTTAACAATCGGGTTCGGGTCGTGTCAGCTTTTGACAGCTTTAAGCCTAGCTTTTATAAAGCTAAACAACTCTTGAATCCCAAAATTTCCTAAATTCCCACCAACACCTAAAAGGAGCCATTCAGCATGAACAAGATAACTTACTCCAATCATATACGATTATAGGAACCCTACAACTATTGAACAGCCAGTCAAAGACAAGCACTCTCTCAGGTTCAGTAGGTATTTGTAATTTAGCCTTTATGTGTGTGAAAAGTCTTATGTAACAACCAAACACTAAAGATATAGTGTAATAGAAATGGCATATGGGGGATGTTAACCCAAGCATCACAGTCATATCGATTACCAAGAATTGAACATATTAAGAAAATCCAGTTCTTATTATCCTATACTTTAAACATATTCTAAAATTTATACTTCAAATTATACTTTTAAGCACCTTATCTAGTTATTTTTGTGAAGAAATAGTGGTTCTAGACAGATGTATAGAGTAAAAATTAAATTTAATGTTCTTTTAAACTCATAGCCTTAAGGAAGGGCCCACAAAACATGCCAACAAATAAGATAGAAAATACAGAGCCATAGCCCATAGATCCAAGGAAGATTCTAAAATAAAAGGGGGCATGATTTGTGGCTTTTGCTCTGAGCCTCACAACCAGCTAACCAAGTGACCAACTAAGTGTTCCTCCTCTTATCCTCTCAACATTCATTATTCATCATTCTAGCTCATAAGCACCTCAAGAGGGTGACTTTGGCCCTAAAAAATGGAGACTGACTTAACCATACAATAACCATCAATATCCGAATAGGCAAATCTCTCATCAGATATCACATACATGTCCAAAGACCATTAATCGGTCTAAGGAAGGTTACGTACATGTCTTTGGGGGTCTTCATGAAAATGAGCCATAAATGTCAAGATGGGCTGTGAGCCTGTGACACCACCAAAGCTAGTGCTGAATCTGGTAATGCCTATGGTATGGAACTATGGATTATAGAAATGAGTGGTGCTTTAAACTTCAAAGCGAGAAAAATTACCTCAATCCTTACTATGATCTATGCCCTCAACAAAAATATTACATTACCCAAAATACATTGTTAGATGCACCTAATAATTATTTGACAACAGCAAAGGTGTTTGCCACTGTCCATTGAAGTTTCTCGAGGCCCTATAAGGAAAATATATGTGAATTATTTTTCATCTAGATGAATAATTTTTTATCTAGATGAATTATAGAACCCTATGTGATTCCAAGATGCTAGAAGACTGCAGGGTAGCAAAAAGACTAACATCTATAAATTTATTAACAATTTACCTTGTATTGTCAATTGTCCCTCACTCTCGGTCATTATCTAATAAAAGCCCTTACTACTTGAAATTTCAATTGCATCCTTAGCAATCACTACGACACCCATTTAATACTTCTATTTTGACTTTGCATATTATTTAAGAGAAGGTAAACCATAATGAGAGGATGCAAGGGGAAGTGCATTGGAAAAGTTGCCCATGAAATACTACTTATAGAAAAATAAAAATCAACATGAGATCGTAGAATTGGGATTAAGCAAATTTCACAGAGCGAAAATACAAAACAAATATAAAACCACTCTACCCCCCAATGTAAAAACTATTTTCCAACCTACAATCTAACATAAACTAAGATTTATAAATTAATTAAAAAGAAATACGGAGATGAAACCACATGTAAACCGTACCCATTCTTATTACCTTCTACAATATCATTTCTTTCTAAAAACCCCATCATTGAACTGTCCCCCAACAAATAAATACTCTAAGAAATCAGAATAACCTTTCAAAATACTGATATTGAAACATTTCGCAACTAAGCAGAATTTGTTAACTTTTTTGAAAAATAGCTTTAATGTAATTTGACTTCTTTGGTTTTTTCATTTTATTTTTTCTCAAAGGGTCAACCAGCTAGGTTAAAGTTACTTGATTTAAGATGCACGACAGTTATCTATTTAAATTTACATACTTCATCAGTTTTAACTAAAGAAGACATGACAAGAGCTAATATTTGTGATTCCAGTAAGAAGCCCTCATAAAAGTTGCCCTTACAGTGTTTACGTGTGCCTCAATCAACAGAAACTTATCCCATTGCCTCGAGATTTCTCCCAAGGGGAATAGAAAAACTGGGTCAAGTGTAAGTAGCCATATCTTGTAATAGGCTCTGCTAAGCATTTCACCTATATATAGTTGCTCTGCTAGCCTGTTCACCTATGTGTAGTTGGTCTGCTAGACTGTTCACCTATATATAGTAGCTCTGCTAACACGCATACAGCAAATTCACTTTTTTTTTTGAGGAGATACAGCAAATTCACTTTGAGAGTTACTATAAATTATAAGCATATACTTCCCCCTCCCTTTAAAAAAAAGATTCGTCAATAGGACATTCACATAATTCACACTTCTCTTTGACCATGTTTTGTGATTTGCATGCTAGGAAAAATATAATCGTGTGACCTTGTTAGATTTTTCTCGGGTATACTTCCAAAAATTAAAACTTTTGATAATTTTTTCTATAAAAGTAAGTTAATAATAGTAATGGTATAAGTTGTGCACCAACGGGTGTAAAAGTTCAAATTATGCAATTAAAAAAAAACACACACAAACAATAGGAAATATAGTTTAACAAGCCATCTTGATCAGTACATGACAGAGAACAACACAATCGCATAGAAATAAATAAAAACTTAGCAAAAGTAATTTGCCCTTTCTTTCTAACAACATACGTCAATATATCAACAATAAGGAATGGCACCAAACCATCTCCCACATTTTGTTTGCACAAAGACTAAATACTCCCCTCATAAAAAATACATAATGGTACCTAGGCAAAACAAATCCTTACTAAAAATTGCAAACTAAATCACCCAATGGTAGCAGGCAATCAAGTATTGAAGATGTAAATGCTTAATGGGGCAAAACACAGCACATCATCTTGGATTGACACTTAACAAGCCGTCTCACTTGGAGCACATTACTCATGTTGAGTTCAAATCATTGTCACCTTCTAAGTGAAGGAATTCAGTTCATGGGCTACTTGAAAGCACCACATAAATCTACAAAGGGAAAAGGGAGCCAAAGTCCTCCACATGAAGTCATGAAGTACCAATAGCATGTATAAGCAGTAGTGCACCACCACAATAGAAAATTGCAGAAGTACCCAAAATCCCAAATTTTGAACCAAGAAAAACATTTTCCAACCACAAATTGAATCATCCTCCAAAAAATAATCTTTTCAAGCAGTTCCTTGAGACATGTGATGGATTCCTCGTCATCCTATATCTTTATTTAGTTAAGTATATAGATTACCAGCAAGTGCATCTTATCATATGTTATTGGTTATGATTGTGAATTTGTGATATTTGAAGTCAATACCAAGGAAACAATAGATAACTACTTTATATATCCATGTTCATGACTGTAAACTACTATATATATATATCCATGTTCATGTTCATGACTCTATCAGTTTGTAAATATGAGAAAAAATGTCCAAGCAAAAATGGGAGAGAGCAAGCAAGACCACAAGCCAAAAAAGGAATGTTTCAAAGTGTTACATCTATTTACAAACACAGGGAGTAACAATTAAAAAAAGAAAAGGAACGAAAAGACATACAAGTTCCTAAATCTGTCAAAGGGTAATTTTCATTAAATAACTTTTTGTATGCAATATACATGAGAGTAAGGGAAAGAGTAGTATGAAGATTTTCTCAATCCTTCAGAAAATAGCAGATATAAAATTTGATCATCACTAACCAATTACCAAATAAACGTACTTTTATGGTAGAAAATAACATTGATAGGAAGTAGGAACGGTACCTTCTTTTTCAAAGCTCGGATCTTTTTGTCAATATCTACACCTGCATTGGCCGTATCTGATCCTACTGCAGGGTCCACTGAAGGTTTACTAGTAGCTGTGCTTGTAGAAAGAGCTAGTTGACTAATCTGAGAAGCAGCAGACTCCAGAGATTGCTTTAGATTAGGATCTTTAGAACTTGTCTCCTTCAGATCCTCGTCAGCTGAATTATCTGGGTTACTTACCCTTTCAACGGAAGCCTGTGAAGGCCAATATAAGTATTAGCTAATAATTTCATAATATGTTAAAATCCATACTGACGGAAGAGAGAGAGAGAGAGAGAGAGAGAGAGAGAGAGAGAGAAGAGGGGGGGGGGGCGAGTATTATGTTGCTTATGAGCTAGCATATCCGTAGCAATATTGTTATTCTAATTACAGACAATAAAAAAGATTTTGACGCTTTCAAGAGGTTTGAATGCTCTCCCAAATACAAAATAAAACAATTTTAAATTTCTTTACGTCTTCCTTCTCACTGCTCTCATTTATTTACAGAGCTAACTCGATTTCTTTCTCAGCAATGCTAACATGCTGCACTCCAGTATTATCCCTTCTCTACATTCAATGCATAACAATATGACGTAGGATGGTAAAAATTGAAAACTACAATAATACTATAACAGGAAACCAAATAAAATCTTGCAGCAAGTGGAGGTCGGAAATTGTAAAACACAGCTCCGAATGAAGCTACGGAAGCTACAAAGTTGTACGGTATAAGAGCAAATCTCACTAAGTCTATAGATAGGGGAAGCTGGAGTAGCAAGGGGTGTACATGAAAATTGTTGCCTTTTTACATTGACATATTATCAAAACATGTGGGGATAAAGAAAAGCAGGAGGTCCTTGTTAGGTAGTAACAAGTCTCCCATACAAATAAAAAAAAATCGAAAAACAAAAGGCAAGAACCCCCAATTGTGCATGACCTCATACACAAAAAGACGTAAGACAGGTGCTCAAGTTGAATCTCTCAGCTCCATCCGGACAAGATCCTTTAAAATTATTCAAAAGCTTGGGAGAAATTGTTTATACAAAATACTACAGTTTGAATTATGATAAGTATAACAAGAAGTGCTCAATATAGTAGACGCCTTAGATGTATATAAAGCATATCAGGATATATTAAGACAAAATAAGAATAATATAAGGAGTACCTGCTGTCTCTTTTCTTTCTTTCTCTCATTCCTCTTAACAGACTTGCTTTTAGGCTTTGCCTCCGTTTCAGGAACAAATCCAGGTGGCCCTTGTGACTCCAGCTCCTTTTTCCACTGCAATAATTTTTTAGTCAATCCTCTTAGATTTTGTTCGTATCATATTCATAAATTGAAGGCTACAATCCTACAACACACATATAAACACACACAAGAAGAAAATCGGGAAATGAAGCAACTTTGAAATTAAATTACAGCGTGGAGGCTGAGGCAACAGAGGGAGAGGGTGATGTAGAGGTAGGCATGCCAAGTAAATGGAGGCAAACTAGTCTTTTCTTATTTGAGTTGCAAACAAATGACATAAACTCTTGTCATTCTCATCATTTTCAAAATTAGCGAAATCGATAAACTTTGTTGTTCCTATACGGCTATAGGCAAATTAACAAATCAGCGAGTCCACTTTGAGTTAATGCTGGTCAAGTACAATTGATAAATAAAATACGCAAACAAGGGAAAACTTTGAATAAGGCTCGAGAACTACCTAGTACGAAAGATACAAACCGAAAAAGGGAGATCTCCAATAGATTCTCTCAAGAGCCTGCGAGTTTGAATTATCCCTAAACCACATTTACTAAAACCACTAAAAAAAACCTTTCATCAACATTGATCCAACCCAAAATTCAAGTTTTTGGATTCATGCAAAACTCTACCAAATACATGCGAAAACAACCCAAATCATACCCCTTTTCCAACAATTCCTTACAGATGAAGAATGATCATCAATTGCAGGTAGACATTGCCAAAGAAACATAATCATAAATTAACAACAAAAAACACACAAATTAAAGTGAAATTGACAAATAGATAACCAACTACATTAACAAGCAATCCCCAAACTATGAAAAAGATAACATCTTTACAATATAAATTGGCATTCACACTACAATCATCATCAAATTTGACACTTTTTTTTTTTAAAAAAAAAAAAAAAAAAGGAGAAAATTACAATATATTATCTAACAATACTAAGAATTAATGAATGATATAAAATTATTACCAAAGATCCTTTGGATTGATAAATTGCAACTTCTTCTTGAGGAACATAACCAGCCCTAATTCTGATGGGTTTGCGAAGAGTACCATCTGGTCTACGAGTAGGACCCACTAATCTCTCTCCTTGTTTAAGAGATCTTTCAAGCTGTTCTTCCATTTGAGTAGAAACTTCTCCTTCTTCAATTCCATTGTTTTTCGCACTGCTCGCCATTTTTCATCAATTTCCCCCCTTTTTTTCACAAAAACAATTGGAAAAAAAATGGAAAAAAATGCAGAAATTTTGGAAATTGAATTCAACCCAATTCAGCTAATAAAGAGAAAGAAAAAGGGTAGAAAGCCTTTACTCAATTGAGAAGGTAAAGGTCAGTCAGCCATGGTGGCATGAAATTGGTGTGCTCAAAGGTTTAGACTTTACAGTGTACTTCAACTGAGAATTGTATATAAGGTGTTGGGGTTTTTAACTCGTTTTAGGACTTGGCCCTTTAGGTTTCCGGGGAGATCCGACCCATTTAATAAAAGAGTCATACCGTCCATGTAAACTCGCTAGTATAAACTATAAAGTCATGTATTTTGTCGATTTGTTCAGTAATGGTAATTATCTAGATGAAGCCCGTGCGATGCACGGTTTGTTTGATTTTTTTAAAATAATGTTTTTTTTTTTTTGTATTTATGAGCTTAAAATTTGTTATATATTTAGATAAAATTCCTAATATTAAAAGATAATATATAATATTTAATTAATTTAAACTTAAAAATCTCATTCGCCAATTTTGATGACATTTGAATTATTTAATTCTAAAAAGAAATTAATAATCTCTTATTTAATTGGCTACTATTAAGATTTATAATAAATTAGATCCTACGTGGCTCTCTAAAAACTCGGGGAAAAACTCCCCTTTATATATACTAGTTTTGTGCCCCGTGCGATGCCCGGATTGTATTTAAATCTATCCAACGTGGCGCGACACTTGGCATTGACACTTGGCGAAAAGTTAGAATGCCAAGTGTCGCTGCCTCGTGACCTGGCTAAAAGTTTAGCGCTAGTTTTGTGCCCGTGCGATGCTCGGGTTGTTTATGGAATTTTAAGATAAAATTATATTATAATTCAATTTAATTGATTGAAAATAGAATTCTAAATTAACTTTTTTTTTCTACAAAGTCTATCTATATTTGTCCAACGTGGTACGACACTTGGCGAAAAGTTAAAATGCTATACGATGTTGTCTTGTGGCCTAATTATAAGTTTATTATTTGGTATTTTATCGAAAATAAAACTCTAAACTAACCCTCTTATTCTAAAATTCTATCTAATTTGATTGAAAATAGAATTTTTATCTAACTTTTTTATCTTATGAATCTATTTAAATCTATCCAAGGTGGCGCGACACTTGCCGAAAAGTTAGAATGTCAAGTGTCACTGTTTCGTGACCTGGCTAAAAGTTTATCTTGCGATGCCCGGGTTGTTTATGAAGTCGATTTAAATTTATCCAACGTGGTGCGACACTCAAATTTTATTTTATTGAAAATAAACCTCTAAATTAACAATTTTATCCTAAAATTCTATCAAAATTTGATTCAAAATAGAATTCTAAACTAACTTTTAAAACTCAATGTGGTACATTTTGAAATAATTCCTTCGCTCCAGAAAAATATTATGATACAAAAAATAAATTTATATGATAATTTATGAGAGTTATAATCTAATTATTTTTTCAATAATGATATAATTCAATGTGTACTTTCAATAATGATATAATTCAATGTGTACTTTATTAAAAAATAAAATTCTATGATAAAAATATTGGTACTTTATAAAAAATAAAACTCTAAATTAACAATTTTATCCTAAAATTCTATCCAAATTTGATTAAAATAAAATTCTAAACTAACTTTTTTATCCTACAAATTGAATTCTATAAAACTCTATCCTACGTGGTACGACACTTGGTGAAAAGTTGGAACGCCAAGTGTCGCTGCCTCGTCGCCTGGCTAAAAGTTTAGCTTTATATATTAGTTATATGATATATTAGATTATCTACGAAGAACTCCGTACTACTAACCATTGCTCGGTAAGTACTAAATCGCTAATTTTTGTACGTGCGGATAATAGGGGAAGATACGTTTAAATATTGGTAAATCCGTATGGAATATTAATTATTTTCTTTGATACTATCATGATTTTATCATATTGCTCAAGGATTATGGGCCAAATTTATAGAGGTTTATAATTTGGCCAAATGAAATTGGTTCTAAACCTGCACATAAGGTTTATAACAATAAGTTTTTTTTTTTTTTTTTTTAAAAAATATCGACTCTTAAAATATTTAAAAAATAAAATTCGAATTTCTTAACCCAGAAACCAAACCAAATATCTTTTGTCTAGTATAGCCGGAGCCGGTCCCCTTTGATACCAGATATCAACAAATATTGTTAATATCATGGCAGTGTTGTAAATAATAGGCAAAACTTATGAAAAGTATTGATAAAATTATGAAAAGATGAGGTGGACTCCGTTGTGCCAATTTGTGGGTAAATCTAGAGAGGAGGAGAGAGAAACAATGCCCCCAAAGTGAATCGTGATGTTGTTACCCACCTCTCTCCCTGACATGGCTGACAATAAAGGAATGCACATCAATCTGATCAAACACTACCAGCGGTGAATCTCAAACACTACCAACGGTGGCTTCTCCGCCAAATTAAACGATAACCCTAAGTAAGAAGGAGTAATTTAGGGTATAATTAACCCCAAGGTGTTATACTCCTCCATTGTTGCCACCATTAAAGATGAGCTTTCATTGCTTCACCATTAAAGATGAACATTTCATTATTCATTGAAGGCATCCACAAGAGTTTGCCTTGGTTGAAGGTGAATTGACGATGATTACGGGGTTCCAAATACGAAAATGAATTGGAATCTTTGTTCTTACAATTTTACCCCTCACTAACATAGTTGAAAAGACCGCAACACCCCTATATTAACAAATTTTGTTGATATATAATATTGACTTGTATTTTCTCGTCTAGCAGTGTAGGTTTAATATGATCCACTTAGGGCCTGTTCCGATTGACTGAACTGAGCTGAGCTGAACTGAGCTGAGCTGAACTGAACTTAACTGAACTTATTAATTAGTGATTTCTAACTACGGATTAGTGATCTTTGATTATTTATTGATTATTTATTACTATACATATGTGTATATACAAATGTACATATTATTAATAATAATAATATTATTATTAATAATAATATTATTATTATTATTATTATTATTATTAATTTTGATTATTATTATTATTATTTATTGATTATTATTATTATTATTATTATTATTATTGTTATTTATTGATAATTATTATTATTATTTATTGATTATTATTATTAATATTATTATTTCAATTATTATTGTTATTATTATTATTTATTGATTATTATTATCATTATTATTATTTATTACTTATTGATTATTATTATTATTATTATTGTTAATATTATTATTATTATTATTATTGTTGTTGTTGTTGTCGTTGTTATAATAAGAGCTTAAAAGAATGAAATTTGGCTTCATATCATTAGCAATATCATTAGACGTAAATTAAGAGTTGAACTGAACCGAACTGAAGTGAACTGAATTTCAACAGAAGAGAACAGACCCTTCTCTATTTTTTCGATCCGAACCGATTTTTGAACGCTCTAGCAGTCTAGCCTAGAGGCAACTTTATGTTAGAATAAAAATATAAAATGAAATTGAATTTATAAAACCCTAACCCCTTTCTTGCTTAAGTCCCCTCTTTCTTCTTCCTCATTCCCGCAGTCCTCTTTCTCTCTCTTCTTCTCCAAACATGCCGAAATCCAAAAGAAATCGCGCAGGTATTCTCTTCCTCCTTCTCTCATTAGCCTTACATTCGTATTTTTCCCTATTTATTATGTTCTTCTGTTGATTTTTATTATATTTTTCAATGTATTAAGAATTTCTATGTACTGCTATACTGTGAAGAAACAGAAGAATTATAGCTCACTCTTTCATCTGATATAATTTATGCAATTGTTAGTTCTACCAGCTGTAGTTATTTCATCTTTTTTCTATATTTTGTTTTCAATTTTGTATGATTTTTGGTGTTTTTAATCAGTGAATCGTATAATTTTATGTTTTTGTAATTGTTCAATATTTGATTTTGGGTAGTTTAGATTATTATCTTTAAAATTGAAGTGGGACAGAGAGTGATTACTGAGACAATGATGGGTTTTTTGTGAATTTGAAATTGAAATTAAATTGAAAATGCAGTGACCTTATCAAAGACAAAGAAGAAGGGAAGAGAGCATAAGGAGGTGATTGTTAACTCAATAAGGGAAGCAGCAGAGAAGTTCCCCTCTGTTTACGTCTTCGCTTTCGAGAACATGAGGAATCTTAAATTCAAACAGTTCAGAGATTCTATCAAGTCCTCCGGCAGGTGATTATGATTGGAAACCGCCTTTTTTTCCATATGAGTGCTTGTTATGAAGTCCGATAATACTTTATTTTGATGTTTGACATATTTAGGGGTGAAAGATTGAATTTTTGATACATATTATGTACTGTACTTAATGCTTGAGTGGTCTTTTCAATGGTTATGCTGTGTAATGATCACAGTTGAATGAGCATTGTAGGCGTGTAGTAGGGACTAATTGACATGGTTGTGGAATTGGTTAAATTACAATGTGTAGCTAGGTTTCTTAATTCAAATTCATCAAGAATCATATGAAGCAATTTTACTTCTATTAGTCATGCTTCTTGCTGGTTGTTCTATGTGTTGGTTATGACTTATGATGATTAAATTGTGCCATTTGCTATTTCAGATTCTTTCTTGGATCGAACAAAGTCATGCAGATTGCTTTAGGTCGTTCTGCTTCTGATGAGATTAAACCTGGTCTTCATAAAATTTCAAAGGTAATGTTCTGCTTATTATTTGTCTAATTTACATTTCTTGGTCAGTTTGTGATCTTGTTTCATTTCTTCTTTGTTTGCTTCCTGTTTTTGCAGTTTTTGCGTGGAGAGACCGGTCTTTTCTTTACAGACATGTCAGAGGAAGAGGTCAAAAAGTATGCATGAGAAATTGTTCTAAAGTTGTTTCTGTCATTGTTTATTACCTTTTCATTTCATGTATCTATTAATGCAATATTTAGCGGACAAGCTGATTTGCTTTCCCTTTTGTTCGGGTGATAAGAGACTGTCTAACAATGGGCTGGTTTTTATTTATTTTTTTAAAAATTATTTCTGTAAATCTGCAAGGGATTTTTGCTTCAATGTTTGCATCGAGTAGCAATTGAAAGTAGTACGTGGCTTTTTAAAATTTGATGTGCCAATGCTCCTCTAAATGTTGCTTTTGTGGCTTCGTCTGCAGAATATTTGAAGAGTTTGAAGTTTTTGATTTTGCAAGGACAGGATGTCTCGCTACCGAGAAGGTTAGTTTGTATTTTGTATATAGTAACCGTTTCTCAGTTTTTAGTTTGTTCTGCTGCATTGGTGGGTCATGTATATGCAAATGATATTATTCAAGAATATTTTTGAGGCTATAAGTCTTCTGTGCATCACTCATCATTTTTGTGGTCTAGCTCTTGGATATTTTGTATATAACTTGAAACTTGAATCCAAAGTTCATTGCCGTATGTTTGTCTGTTTAATCGGACAAATGATGAATCTTACAGGTGGAGCTTAAAGAAGGACCTCTGACTGAGTTCAGCCATGAGATGGAGCCCTTTCTACGCAAGCAAGGGATGCCTGTGCGATTAAACAAAGGTTTGCAATTTTAATTGTTCAGGATCTCTGTCACACCCCAAATAAATTTCAAAGGAAAAAAGAAATTGTGAACATTAATTGGGTTTTTATTGTCATGGCAGGTGTGATAGAGCTTATTTCAGATTTTGTTGTTTGTGAAGAAGGGAATCCTTTGTCTCCCGAATCATCTCGTATCCTGGTTAGTGTCACTACTTCATGCTCTACTGTCTATACTACAGTACTACCTATACACTGTGTACGGTGTTGTTAGATGTATATTGTAATGAATGTCAGTCTTACTTTTATATGGTGTGCTTAAGAGAGCCTCAGAATAGCTTTATATGAAAGAAAATATTCTAGCGAACCCACACCCGTGGAAATAACGATTAACAAAAGATTTTTTTCGATGCGAAGCTCTTATAGGTAGAGTGAGCTGTGGTCTTTTTAGAGAGTTGACTAGCTGAGGTTTGAGATTGATTTGGACCCCCTTTTTTAAAGGAAGTTCCCAATGAATTATCTGCGTACACATGCTTGGCATCTGAACATTTTCTGCTCTGCGTACATGTACTTCTTTTAGGAGTTCTCTCTTTTTTGCAATCCAAAGTGGGGAGGTTGGAGGGGGCTGGGATTTACATCGACATGTTCCAATTTGTGCCTTGTCATGTGTCCCACTCGATTATAACTTATTGGTGGATGTTGATGATGTGGCACAAATATAGATCAATAAATTCATGAAACCTAGATTGGACTCATTATAGGATTGAGAAGATGGTGGGTGTTAGGACCATAGGGATGCTATTTTGTGGTTAATAGTTGCTGGATTATATTATAAGCTATGTTGAATTGTGTTGCAAGTATTGCTATTGTTGAGACCGTGTTACTTTCTTGCCATATAATTCACTGAACTTTTTTGTTTGCAGCGTCTACTTGGAGTGAAGATGACTTCATTCAAGCTTCATCTGATCTGTAGTTTGAGAGGTGATGATTTTGAGGTGTATAGAGAAGGGTTGGAAGAATCTGACGTCGAGTCTTCTTAAAGATATAGCGAATTTTGGTGTGAGAATGTTCTTTTTGGTAGATGAAACTTAGATAGGAGATATAGGATCTTCCCCTGGTGTTTCTGTACTTCAAATGTTCAGTTTTTGCTGTCCTTGGGGACATGGGGAGCTGGGAGCCAAATATGAATGCCAATTTATTACAGAATTTGATTGTGATCGGTCTTTAAGTACTCGGTGTGTAGTATGTTGTGATGAACAAGAAATTTTGATGAGGTAGAGCAACACTAATGCTAAAATTATTACTCCTTTTTGTTGCGAAATTGAAAGCTTGATAACTCTTCTTCAGTTCTCATACGATGATTCATGACCAATTCAACAATGCCATGATTCATGAACCTAAAATCAAAGAATGAGAGCATATGACAGACATGTTAGACTTAATTAATAGTTTTGTAAGAAACAAGCTTCAAACTCAAAATTCATAAGTCATAAACATCAATAATTACACAAAAAGAAAACCTTAACCATAAATAAATTAATAAACTACATACTCCATAAATCAAAGAGACTTTTCATCGACGATTTATACTTCATTAGCTTTGTCAATCATGGCGATGACAATCTTGACTATTGAATATGGAAGTGGTTGATATTCTAATCATGGTGATGCCAATCTTGACTATTGAACATGGAAATGGTTGATATTCTAAGATATAGGTATGATTTAGATTCAAAATGTCTAATATATAATGCGGAGTACTATACTAAAGCGGTTCTTTTTTTAACATCTCGAGAATAGCATAGGGATTACCTAGTACTAAAACTAATTGTGTAAAAAGTTTAAATCCTGCGGCGAAATCTTTATTCTCCGAGTCATAATATACCGATATACTACGTATGTCACTCAATAGCTCAATGCATCCGGATCATATTATGTTGCTCGGTGCACCTTAGCCATAGTCCCTAATTCTATATCAAACCAAGAAATTATTCCTTCAAAAAACCAAGGAGAAAAAACAGTTATTTCTACAGATTTTGTGCCTTCTCCTACTCCTGAGCTTCCTCTCTTCCCTCCAATTAAACTCTCTCTCTTCAACTGATTTCTCTCTCCTAAATTTTCTCAAAAACCCTAATTCCCCAATTTCTCCCTCATCCAAATTCTTACCACCATGCATACATTAGGCCAAATTCCCACCACTTCTCCAATCAAAACTTCGTTCAAATCCCTAATTTCTCGAAAATTTCCCGCCCAATCATCCTCGTTGAAGTTTTCAATTAAAAATGGAGGTGATTTTAATGGTGGTTTGAAGGCTGTTGCGGCGGATACTAAGGCTGTGGATTCTCGCCCTTTCGTTGTCATTGATAATTATGATAGCTTCACTTATAATCTTTGCCAGGTTTGTTTTATTCTGATTTTGCTGTATCTAAAGTTGGATTGTTGATTGAGATAGATTTATTTTTTTGCATGTTTTTGTTTTTGTGTGAATTTATTTCTGCTGATTTTCATATAATATTATTTTTGCTTGTGACATACTAATGATGAATGTACCTTATAAGCGGGAATTTGGGTTGATTGATGCATTGGGTTCTGTTGAAAGTGAAGATGAGAGCATTGGGAATTAGAGCATGTTATATAAAGTGAGGATTATTTGATTTTAGAGGTTTGAGTTTCATGATTTTTGAATTTGTTGCCTTTTTCTGCCTTGGTATGTAAATATATATTTGAGCTTAGAAGGTCCGTTAGTATTATATATTGCATTGGAGGTGGCGGATTCGATGAGGATGAAGACGACGAGGAGGGGGGGGGGGGTCATGGCTGAATAATTAGCTAGGGAGAAAAGGGTGTTTTTTTAAGCAGCTAATGTACAAGATTCAGTTATTGGATCATTTGTGATGGACATTCAGCAAAATTCCAAAAATTGTAGAGAGTATATAGTCCATAGTGCATCATGGGGGTTTGGAAATTGGTTGATACAAAATGGTTGCATGACTTGCATCTATAAATATTAACGACAAATGTGGATGTTCTAATAACTGAATTGAGTCAAGAAGCAACAATAATACGGGAATCAAATAAAAATACAAAATTTTGTTGTATTTTCTTCATATGGCAGTGTGGAATTTGGAAATCGGTTGATACAATATGGTGGCACGTGTAGATCAGTAGGTAGTAACGGAAAATACGGTTGGTTTTGCTTGTCAGATTTCTATTTAAATTTAGTTGAGAAGCTACAAAAAGAGTGACAGTAAATGAAATAATAAAACTAGGTGTTTATAGTCCAAAGTACACCATGGCATTTAGAAATTGGTTGATAGTTATTGCGTCACTCACAACTCGTCAATCTCGTGTTAGGAATTATCATTATTAATTGCCAGTTGGATTCCAGATATCTGGTGTCTGTCTTGGGTTCATACTCGTATGTCTTTCTCATAGAGTTTGAAATGTCCAACCATCATATTAATGTTTTTGTGTCCTTTTATAGCTATGGTATTCGGGCTGTAGTCTAGTAATACACGGTGCTTTACCCCTTTGACTCAGTTGGGTCACGTGTGCATCCTAATTACATAATTTTTTTACCCGGGGGGGGGGGGGGTTGAGTTTTAGTGAGAACAAGAGTGTAAGGCTTGGGGCATGTATAATTGTTTAGGGGGTTGTAATGATGAGAACAGGACATTAGAAATCCTCTTCAATGAAAATAGGAAGGCACATGGATATTGTTTTTATACTATAGTATCAAGATTTGTTCAATCATGGAAAGGTGTTGATTACTAAGTTTTGAGCTACAACTACTAGCCTTGTGTTGATGTAATGTAATGGTCGCAGGTTTTACAAATTTGAAGGGTCAAAATTTATAACTTTGTTTGTTTTAGTAATAAGATAAATGGTAACAAGCATGGATTGTTTCCCTTTTCTTAGAGCTTTGATACTCTTTATGAATAGTGAACTACTGAACTTTAGTTGGAGGAATAGTTATCACTTCCTATCCTAACCTGATGGTCTTGGGTTTGATGCTTGTCCCACATTCCCACCAGGTGGGGCTCCCCCCCCCCTTTCCTCCCCTTTCCCCGGTTGGTTGGGCCACCTTCATGCCTTAAACTAATGGTCATGGGTTTATTGCTCATCCCACTAGGTGGGGGTTTCCCCCTTCTTCTTTTCTTGGTTTGGTCACTTTACCTTGTCCATAAAGACTCTTCATGAATAAGGCTGCTGTCTTGTGATTTCAGTCATTGTTACGTTTTGCAAAAGTTAAAAATGCCTGAGAAATCTGCCTTTTGAAATATTTATTTTTCCAAACTCTGTTGTGGATATTGCAAGAGTATACTCCAAGCTTCCTTCTTTGTGTTCTTATACAGATTGGATTGATGACCTAAGTAGCCTTCTGACATAATTGCTTTATCTGAATATTGTATCAGTGTATCTGAGCTTTAAGTTTCAGACTTTGAAGATTGGTTTAAAGTTACTGCATAAACAGACATTTAAGTTGCTGGTTACAAGAAAGCTATTTTCTAACTTTAAATATTATGTTGTTTTCATTTTCAAGTATGTGGGAGAATTAGGTACGAATTTCGAGGTATACAGAAATGACGAGATCTCTGTGGAAGATTTGAAAAGGTAAGGTGGGAGAAGAGTGGTTGAGTTTATTTATTTTTCTTATGTTAATTTGTTGCTTGCAAGTGTGTCTGAAGTTTTAAGCATTGTATTAAATTTTCTTTTCTTCAATTAGATTAAAGTTAATTTATGCTGTTCAAACTGTCGTACCAGGAAAAATCCAAGGGGAATCCTTATATCTCCGGGTCCAGGTGAGCTTTTTTGCTCTTTTATTTATTTGTTTATGTTTTTAATTTTTTTTAAAAATCTATGTACAATATGTCCATTTTGATTGGAGTAATATTTTTTTTTGTTATTTTGCTTTTTCATGGTAATGGACTACCTTTAAATGGATCATATAGTTTGGCTACATTCCTTATTATTACAAAGCTACCAACGCTCAGTGTGTGTTTAATCATGAAGCAGTCTCTCAATATCTCAGGTTTACAATATATCTGCTAAAGGTGGAGTCCTTTCAGATGCATAGGAGTGATGTTGGGTGTGGAATTGATACAAGTCCCACATCCTTTATTTTTTTCCCCAATAGATTAGTGGAAGTGAAAGAAATCTTGACCTTAAGATTACAATTGGAAATTGTGAAGGTTGGGTAAGGGGGTGGAGGGTATATGATCTCATTTTCCTGGTAGAAGATCCGAACCTATACATGTTATCTGGTACTTCGTATCTTGATAGTTTTGAACTGTTTGAATAGAAATCTGCAAAATTAAAAAGAAGATGAGAATAGTAAGCAAGAGAGACAGACAAATTGAAGCCTTGGAATTCACAAATGAGGGTTTCAGCCTCGAGTTTTTTTACTCAAAATCATCTCTGATATCTTTTTGGCTGAATCTTTGTGAACAGGTTAATGTTTTTTTGGCTGCAGAAACTCTTAGGAGGTAAGGATTGCAACATCTTAGGAGAACAGGAAAAAAAAATATTTATTTTTATTTTTTATTATTATTTATAAACTTATGTCAATTGGTTAATTGGGTTCAAATGTTAGATAAATTGACATATTTTTTTTTAGAAGTGTCTCTTCATAGACATCCAATTGTTTTCCTACTCTAGTTTCCTTTTTAAGTAAGTGATGGGGCTGAGTACTAGGATCCTAAGTTTGACAGGGCTTTGAAAATCTAATGACTACTTAAACGTGATGAAGTTCATGTACATGGATAGAATGTATCACATCATCATCTGAGTTTTGGACAACAACTCTTGTTTGAGGAGTAGAGTTTTTATATACTTTAGATACTTCTGACATTTTGTACTTCTTTCTGTCTTCTGAAACCTAAAAGTTCTGTTTATTTTCGATTGAAAGATGAAGTCCAAGTGCTTGGTTGAAGGGTGGTCGATTCATGTATGTATATGTGACTATATGATTGCTGATGTTAACTATTGTTGTCCTTGTTAACAATGTTAATTATTGTTGCCCTTGTTAACAAAATGCTCATGCATTTCCATTGAAAGGTACACCACAAGACTCAGGAATCTCTTTAGCTCTTGTTTTGGAATTGGGACCCACTGTACCAATATTTGGTGTTTGTATGGGCCTGCAGTGCATTGGAGAGGCTTTTGGAGGTAAAAATTCACTTTTGTTTCTCAATTGGCTTAGAGGGTCTTTTACACTGTAAATTAGAATATTAGATGATGCTGCTTCACATTCTGCTTAAACTTCTCTGTCTACCTATGCTGCTGCCAGTATTGCTGTTATAAAGTGTCATTAATTTATTCTTTCAGGCAATTGTTTTCTTGGCTCGTAACAACTGTAATTTAGTATAAGCGTTAGGAGGTTTTCATTGTGTTTAAACATAATTATGCAGGTAAGGGGTGTACTCACATTGTGATTTGTGAATTACAAATTCTAAAGAGGTCAAAACATATCTAGCTGGACTTACATTATTCTAATTTTTTTTTTTTTTTTTTATAGAGGATGAGCATGTAATGAGGTTAAAATGCTCTACTCAAGAGTCCAGAGCTCTTGGCGTGAAGTTTTGAAACTTAGATGCTGTTTTAACTTTTACTGGTGATGTTAAAAGAATATACTGGAGTTACCAGTACTGAATGAAATGCTTGAATTATTGTGAATTTTTGTGATTCGAAGAAGAAAGGTATACCTGCAATTAAAAGGAATGTACTTGTATTAGTGGGGAAAGGGATTTCATGGCTTTGAGTGCCATCATGTGTTTATCATCTAAATTTGAATTTATTTATGGAGTCAATAAAGGAATCGACTTGTCATTCATACATTATTGAATGGGAAGAATAAAGCTATATTACTCGTAAAGACTTACAGCCCAGACTTATGTACAAAATATATTGGAGTGTTTACTGCAGTTTCATCTTACTTGTTGACTGTTTCTGATGTATCCATTCCAAGTGTGTGTTTGTCGCTTGCAGAGCCATTTTCCTTTTGATAAGTCATGTTACCATAATAATTTTACAGGGAAGGTTGTGCGTTCCCCATATGGAGTTGTGCATGGGAAAAGCTCACCTGTGTACTATGATGAGAAGGGGAGCAATGGCTTGTTTACAGGTTTACCCAAGTAAGTGCTTTGTTGTGTATTATTATGATCAAAGTCTAGATGTGGAGCAATGCATCAGAATATAGAGGTGCTACACTGCTACAAGTGATCCAATTATGGAGTAGTAATTGATTTATATAGCAAGATTTAATCATGCAGGCGATTTGTAGTGCTCTTTTTATTTAGTTTTACAGGATTGCAGCTATGCATTTTTTTTGTGTGTATGTGTGTGTGTGTGTGTGGATTGTCATTGATTGAAGTTAAGCTATGCTTCTATGTTAGGTTATTTTTGTAGGTCGCCTTCTGTTTGAGTGTTTCAGCATGCTAACCCTCTTCTATCACTGAAGTATGTTAGGTTATAGGAATGGAGCCTCCTACTATTGCTCTTCTTATCTGCATCCTGTCACCATGTCTGTAGGATAGATTGAAGTGCTAACTTGATAAAGATAATTGGTTTAATTAAGGATTTTCTATGAAAACTAGTTTTTTCTTTTCTTAATGAAATAGAAGAAAAGAAAAACAAATAGTTCTAGCTGTGTTCTACTGGAAAATGAAGATAGCTATGTTTTACACGTGCATTAACTTGCATGTTTCCGAAAATGTACCTTCTATTGTATATTCCAGACTCTAATGATAGAAATTTCTCTATGTCACAGCCCCTTTACTGCTGCTAGATATCATAGCCTTGTAATTACCAGAGATAACTTTCCTGATGAGCTTGAAATTACTGCATGGACCGAGGATGGGTTGGTCATGGCTGCTCACCATAAAGAATACAAAAATTTACAGGTAAAAACTTGTCTACAGATCTATGCCATCTTCTACCCCATTACCCCCACTCCCAACACTCAAAAAGGAAAGATCTTTAAGGGAAGGAGACAAAAAGTTCTGTCCCCATTCAGAAAGGAAGGCCAATAAGTTGAGTTCACTTTGAGACATGCATACTGGAACAAGTCCTGGCCTCGCATTTTGTAGTTTGAGGATGTTAATGTCTCAATTTTTTGAGCATTTTTTTTCTTGGGCTTTCTATTGAATTAGTTTTAAATGATTCATTTGTTAACCAAGTCTATTGCTTTGTTCATCTACAATTATTGATTATGGTATGTTGAAACTGGAGATTGATGAGTGTTGACACAGGAGATATGGGAACAGATCTCACTAATAAAATAATTTTGTTTTTCTGAAAGAAACAGGTGTGAGTTAGTCATTTTGATCATTGCAATCAAAGATACGCTAATATGCACTAGAAAGAATGAATAAACATATGCTGGTCCCATTCTTTGTATAAAGTAGTCTCTTGGTAACTTCCATGGTTTTTGAGAGGCATTTTTGTGTTGGCAGCTCGCCCTTTTAATTGTGCATGGTTTCTTTTCGGAATTGTCCCATTAATACCTTTTCCATATTTAATTTTCAGGGAGTCCAGTTTCATCCTGAAAGTGTTCTCACTCCAGAAGGTAAAGGGATAATTAAGAATTTCATCAAAATGATCGAGAATAATTGAACAAATGAATTGCTTTGGAAGCTTTCAAAGTGATTTGTTTTATTGTTGTTAATTTATGAATTAGGTTTACTTGGCAACAAGATCAATTTAATCTCTATTGAAACAATAGAATCAGATCTAGTTGTAGCTATTTAAGAAAACAGATTTGCTACAATTGTGTAATTATTGTATCAAGTCAAAGGATATATGTTCAGAAACACCTTTTAATCCCCTCCATATTGGAGGAAATGTCTTTTATCTCTTCAAGACCAGAAGGTTGTGAACTCCTGAACTCAAATTTCAGAATAAAAACTCGAGCTATGTAATACTATGATGGGTTTGACTGTTGCCCGATGATTGACAGTCGAAAATACGAATAAGAACGAAGTCGCCTTTCTGGCAGCTCAAACCTCTGCATACTTGAGCTGTAATGAAAGAAGGTAGCTTTCGTTGAGTTTATATACTGTATGGCCTTATTTTTAGACATGAAAATGAAGTATGTTGAAAAAATTTCATGCAAAGTTTGTCTTGGCCCACAAAAGTCATTATCATTTGACCTGTAAAACAATCTGAATTCACCTGCCTTTGGATTTATTGTTTAGGAGAGAGAATGATGGGATTCAACCTGTTTTTTACTCTTATATTTGATGATGCGTACTCTTTTTCTCATGTGTGATTTCGTGCAAGTTTTGGAAATGATTGACTTTAAACTTTCTCCTGTAGTAACTATAATGCTGGCCTTGACATTTACTCTATCTAGTAAAGACAGTAGATGATTAAACTCAAGTATTATTAAGTTCCTCAATCTTTACGCAATTTGGATAATTGATGCAAAATAGATTGGATCAAGATTTCAACAAACTCGAGCACAGGGTCATCATCAAGAACTCTTATTGCTAAGCTTCAATTAAGAAGTAAGTTGGTTATTTCTCGTCCTGGTGATGAATCAAGTGGCCTGCTCAGAGATGAAAATCAAATCGAATTTAAATCGAATTTCGAAAACTCACCAGATTCTTCATCATCATTCAATGCAATTTTCTGAAGGAGGCAAACACCCATCTCACGCAATGATTCAGAAAACTCTAAAGAACATCAAAAATCATTTTAGAAAAAATTACACACAATTCCATAATAATTTTGTGCTACAATTGCAAAATTAACTACATTAATTCATAATTTATATACAAAATAATTAAAGTGTAAAAAGAAAATAAAAATCATCATACCATATGCACTATTTGTTGCCGCAGCAGCAGCTGAAAGCAAACTATCATAACAGTCTTTCATATCTTGCATAGCCTGCTCAATTCAAAACATAAAATTGCACGTTAATTTCAAATTCATTTTACAAAATATTAACAACAATCAAAATTACAGAATTATGAAATTCTTGAATTTCACCAATAATATAATACATTAAAATTGAATAAACATTGCATAAAAACCAATCAAAAATCGAAATTAAACCCTAAAAAAACATACCTCGGAAGCTTTAGCAAGCTCATCCAATTGAACAAGAGGCTGAATTTTTCTGTCTTTGTTATTGTGCTTATTATGATGATTAAGCAATTTCTTCAATGAAGTCTTCATTTTTTTTTACAGAAATTTCTTCAACCCAGAAATTTCGCCAACAATTACAGAGGAGAGAGAAATTACGAAGGTCGAAATTGAAGGATTAATGGCGGAGAAAACTTGCGATGCAATCAACAAAAAATCATCCCAAAATTGTATAAAAAAATTGAAATTGAAGAAATTGGAATTGAAATTGAATAATTTGAAATGAAATTAGGTAATATTCACACCCTTTATATGTGAATTAGGCTTTGTTCAACTAATGCGTTCTTCTTCGTTGTTCGTCTTCGTGTGAGACTTTCTTGTTGAATTTTTCTATGTACTCGTCGACGTACCAATATGGAAACGAATATGAAATGAAAATGAAATCATATCATATTCATATGTACTCGATCACAATTTGCTCATTATGATTTTTACATGTTTTACATCTCATTTTCGAAAATTGACTTTCCGATCAAAGGGTACGAGTTGATCGGACGCAGACGACATGGTGATCGGATTGACGGAGTAACAAAGCTGTGAATTTGGATAGTGACATTGTCTTGGAATAGCAGGATCACATTCACACCATAGACATAGACCATTGCACTTGTGCCCATAAAAAAAATAAATTGTTAATATATTCCATCATGAATGGTCAGATTTTCTTCTGCAATTACAGTCAAACAGAACAGAAATTACAGCAAAATTACCATTATTTTTATAGTAATTAACTGTCATTTCATCAATAATATCCCAATTCACAAAATTCAATTAGTACTCCAATGAGTCCAATCCCAGATAAAATTAGACCACAAACAAAGATAAAAATAAGATAATTAACCCTTTACTAATGTATCTAACACATTAATTAATCATACTAATATCAATTACACAGAAGATCAAATCAAATAAACCACAACAAATTAAAAAAATGATAACACAATTACCCTGAAAATTTGGTTCTTTTTTCAAGAGAGAAACTTGAAAAATCAGTACATTCTAGCACATTTAGTGATAACACTACAACCTCTTCTGTATCTGTTAGCTGGTGTAGCACCACAACTGTAATATGAAGATCCTGGTGTTGAACAAGGCACAACATCTCTCTTCAATGTTTCATAACTTATATATTTTCTCCTCATACTCAAAATTCTTCTGTTTATCTCTGAATCAACCTCAAATTCTTCTGCTTCAGTTGCAACAGGGCAATTTCCCATCTTTTCATCACAAACCCTTTTCACCATTTCATCATTTTCTGTTGAATTTAAGCTCAAATCTGAGTACCCTTTTGAGAATATGAGATGGGTTTGTAAGATTATGAGTAATGTAATAAGTAATTTGAGTTTGATTGTGAGCATTGCTAATTTGGGAGTGTTGTGGGAAAGATTAAAGGGTTTTTGTTTGATGAGTGAGTGAATTTTTTTGTTTTTTTTTGGGATTTTGTTTTTGGTTCAACAAAAGATTTGATTTTTACCTAGTTGAGAGACATTAAATATGATAAGGGTCACGGTCTGAACTAGTGGTCCACCGAGAGCGAAAGAGAGATACTAAATGTTTGCTTGTTGTGTCATAAATAATATGGTTAGAAAGGGCCAACTCAAAGTGATATGGCATGAGTGACATCTTGGTAGACCAACTCGTGTTTATGGATGTCATATAGATTAGTTCTCGAAAAACAGTTTAAGTACGATATTGTATTTAGTGTAAGAATCAAATACCTTCTGCATCACTCTTATAGTTTGGCTATAGTTATAGCCTTTTTGGATTGGCGATGATGTTTTTTCTATTGTCAATTTGTCATCCTTCGTTAATTAATTAAAGCTTATATGTTCAATATTGTGATAGAAGCCAACTTTAGTAAGGTTGATATGTTCCTTTCATAGGCAGTCAACAAATATGATGGTTTTTACGATGATCGACAAAAATATTCATTTGATTGGTAATTGTGATCTACTTTATAAATATACGAATTTTTGGAAATTACATAACTAGATAAAAGTCGTGATGAGAACAAAATGTCTATACTTTTATTTTTCTCTCAATAAATAATCTCTTTGATTAGAATATAAATCATAAAATTGATTAGCACAAATGATAATGTGTGTTGGGATAAAATTTCTAGTAAGAGTAAGTTATAGATTATATTCAATTATGTTTAGTCCTTACAATTTTTGTGTCGTTATCTTGAAATTACTACCAACATTGTACTATAAAAACTACTTTTATGTTATGGTTGTTTATTGTATTGGTGGGTCAAAATATGACAATTGCCACTCATTGGCAAATTCAAGCTGTCTTCATAGGTTTGTCGTAAGCTGGAATATGCAATGTGTACTCGTTTTAAACTCTTTATTTGTTTAGGGTTGTTGACATGTCTTAACTATACCAGTTTCATATCGAATTAGAGTGACATATGACACATATCGACCCTAAATACAAGTTATCTAATCCATACCCGAAACAGATCCAAAACTTGTTACGATACAATAAATAATGTATCTTGTACACATGCACCGACTAATTATGGACATAAAGTATTTCAATGAAGTATTCTCCACCACTTAGAAAGCCCGACCCATAAATTTGGGTTTAGGTGTGAATGCTCAAAGGATTTGTGTGTTTCCAATGTTAGTGTAGTGGCTTTAGATCTGTCTTGTTCAATTGAGCTTATTGGTTCATTGACCTTCATTTTAATGTACTAATTATAGCTCCACTAATCTCCACAAAAAGAGGGAAGCAATCATCGCCAATTTAGACATAAATAATGATGGATAATAGGGGTGATATAGTAAATAAAATTAGCCAAAAAATATACTCTGATACTTTGTACGAGTAATAAATTAAAAACGGGTCAAATCTTGTGAAACACCTAAATGGATAATTAAGTTGAATTTTAAAGAACAAATGGAGTATAATCAATTCAAATTTCAATGCTAACAAAAGTTTTTGTTACAATAGCCAACACGATAATTGTAGCGCTAGAGAATAGCTAAAAACACAAAGAAATTAATCATACATTCATACCAAAGACTAGCTAGCATATTATTGAAACTAGTATAGTGTTGATGTTGACTATTGAGGTAATATATTTTTATCGGTTAAGCTTGTAATAAAGTAGTAATTAACATTTGACAGTCAACAAATGTAATGCAAAAAAATCATGTATTAATCAAACTCTTCATCATTTATGAATCTTTTTGGAATCAACATTATTATTGAACAATTCCTCCATGAAAGCCTTCAAGTTCATATTAGACGATCCACCCTCGTTGACCGCTTTGACCGCCAATTCTCTCCATTTCTTAGCATTCTCCTTAATCTCTTCACTCTCCATAACCTCTTCCAAACACCTCTTAATCTCATCACTCTTAACTAATACATCACCTCCTCCTTCACTCAAATTGACCCTTACCCCGGTCTTCCATAGATCCTCCATCAGTTTAGCATTCATTGTTTGATCCGTCCATTGTGGAAACCCGACCATGGGGACACCATATGCTAGGCTCTCCAATGTCGAGTTCCATCCACAATGTGTCACAAAGCATCCCACTGAGGGGTGGGCTAACACCTCCACTTGGGAGCACCATGGGACTATTAGCCCTTGTTTCAGCTCCTCCATGCAACTCAACTCTTCTTCACTATTACCCTCTACATTTACTCCATGGCTCGCCTTCTCCCTATTAATGACCCACAGGAACGGCCTGTGGGTCTGTATAAGGGCTCTGGCTAACTCCTCCATCTGCGGCTTGGATAGCACTGAGATGCTTCCAAACGACAAGTAG
Organism: Chenopodium quinoa; assembly: GCF_001683475.1. Classification (NCBI taxonomy): domain Eukaryota; kingdom Viridiplantae; phylum Streptophyta; class Magnoliopsida; order Caryophyllales; family Amaranthaceae; genus Chenopodium; species Chenopodium quinoa. The sequence goes on from NW_018745461.1 coordinate 760,241, forward strand.
ATCACCTTGGAATTCTTTCCTTGCAAGTTTAGCCATTCCATGTAATCTGCCTCCTTAGATTGTTGGAAGAGGTCCCCTTCAAAGGATTTGTCGGAGGGGTCCTTCCCATTCAACAAGGCGGAGGGAAGGATAGGGCCGATAGGAATTAAGTTGAACCTTTCAATAGCTCTTAAAGCATGAACTTCTAAAGCTTCAAAGGTATTCACTAGGATTATTGGCTTATCCTCAATCTCTAATTGTTACATTTGCTCTTGGAATGAAGGGATGGCAAAAGTGTAAAGGGAATGGTTGGAAGGAAGAAGGAATACGGGGAGGTCACGTGCTTTGAGCTTCAATGGTATGTTTGGTAATTCTAACGACCATGAGGGGTCTTTTTCACATTCATTTATAGCCTCACCGTAGCCATTGAAATAGTAATAGTAGATATTAAAAACCATGGCAGGTTGAACCCAAAGGAGCGCGGATGGCAAGTGAAACTTACATGCCACCTCGGCGGCCCAAGGTAGGATTGTGTGCACCACGCATGTAATTTGTTTACCCTCGACAACACTCTTGTCAAGGAACTCCGATAAGGCCTCAACCCCACGCTGGCGAAACATTGAGAGGTAGTTCATTAAATCTGTATCGGCGACCTTAAAACTATCGCCATACCCATCAGAAAACGTGGTGAAGTTCATACCCTTAGGAACCGTGGCCTTTTTAAGGCATCGGTGGCCAGAGGCAGCGGTGATAAAGGTGACATCGGCCCCAGCTTGTAGGAGCCGCTTGGCGAATTGGAGGGCCGGATTGATGTGGCCTTGCCCCGGGAAGGTGACTAGGAGGAAGTGAGGCTTTTGTTGCTCCATAAAAGGCAGAGAGTGACGTTGGAAGGAATAAGGTTATGAACTAGCTGTAATGCTCTTATCTTAAAGATTGTGAATAGTATTTGTAGTGGAAGTGAACATTGGATATTTTTTTTGCAAAATGTTAGTTGTCTAAGTATGTGATCAGGATTATAATATGACACAGTGGCTGACAGCAAGCTATTCAGTATAATATAATCCACAGACTATTCAGTATAATATAATCCACACACTATTCGTTGATTGTAACTTAGGCTATTTAGCAAGTGGCAACCCTTAAGTAATAGAGTATGCAATATACATTGCATCTAAGGGTACCTAAGACAGTGCTCCTATCTCAACTTGAGGTGCGCATGACATGCTCAACCTTTAAAGGGAGAGCATGGCCGAGAGCACCATTTTCAGGTACTTTCGGAGTTCCCGAGTGCATATAATAATTTGTTGCGACTCCGCTCACGAGTAAAAGTGTGGGAATCAATTTAAAGGTGCTGAAATCACTTCCACTGTCAACAGTCTTACTGTATTACATATGTAAACCATTGTGAGCTCCATTAGCAACAAAGGTCAACAGAAGCTAGACAGTGATGAGATAGAAACTACTAATAATGTTTGACTAACTTCAGTGGCTCACTAAGTCACTAGTCACTACCTAATGTAATGAGCTAATCCGTAGAATATTGTACTGCACAAGCCTACAGCTTAAGGACAAGAAGAGGGGGAAAAAAGCAGAATGAAAAGCATATTTTGTCAGGTACTTTGAAAATTGGTTAGCGGCTGTAACAGATCCAAATCTATACAAGACAAGAATGGCTGAGCCTTGTTACACTCGTGAGCCTACTTTTTTGCTAGCTTCCAGGTCGATAATAGGGATGTTAGTGAATTATTAGATGATGATACTTGTCCAAGTGTTAGGCTCGACTAGTTTATGAAGGTTTGGGCCGTTTGGCTGGTCTTTGAAGTGTTTAGTTTTGTTGGGTATCGAAAGTAGGTAACAGAGAAAAACGAGGAGTTACAGTAGGATTTAGGTCTGGCGCTATAAGGAAAGGAAGTAAAAGGCTTCTAATAATGGCTCAAGTCCTGTGAACTTATGACATATTTGAACCTTTCCATCTAGAGTGTTTATGGGCGACTCTAGGGAACTTGGATAAAAATATGGCAAGCTTTATCAGCTATTTGTCACATTCGATGATAAAAAAGAGACTACAGAAATCTACATTTTAATTGGCATTCTAGAAAACAATAGCTAATGCATTGCAAGGTCTGCAACTAAAAGGCGTAAAGAGGAAAACAAGGATAAGCTAATTGCATGAGCAAGCCGAGCAACTAGCAGTTATCAAAAGAAACAATTAGATTTCAGCAGAATGCTACTCGTATTAGATTATTATATACAAAATACAACATTTAATGTTTAGTCGATTCAACTTAAATTGTGGTTGGCATAGTTTAAATCGTATAGATCTGGATAATTTCAACAGAATGAAAAATGTAATTGTCTATACAAATCCTATTCATAATATATGTAGCAGCTCAAAGAGTGAGCTTACCCAAATTCTTTGCATTTCTGGAAATTCCATGGCTTGACCCTCTATCTTCTTGCTCATCTCCAGGTAGAGCCCTATAACATGAAGAAGCCTCTTCTGTATCTGAAGCTCCAGGCCTTTCAGTCAAAAACTGCTCCCAGAAGTGGTCATTTACTCGGGCAGGTGCAGCAGGAGTAGGATCCTGGTTATGACTCCGAGTCTCTTGTGATGATGACGAATTGGCAACATTAACAATTGGATGATTGTTCTTTGAAGCCACCCCCAGTCCATCTCTATTACTACCGCTGGCATCAGGTTTTGTTCCTTGAGATCCACTAGCATCCACGTCCATATGGGTTGCTCGACTTGAATAGGCATTTTGATTGAGTTGTACAGGGGAAGAAGCTAATGAAAGATTCAACTGGCAGCATATCGCATCACATTCTTCTGCTGACACCATGTTTTGCTGCAAAGACGGCAAACCTGAACATTCCTTTACCCCAACTTTGTCCGACAATGAAGCATCCATCTTAAATCCCAGGCATGTTCCAGCGTCTGACAAATCGAAAGTTTCTGTGGCAAATGGCAGTGTACATATACCCAATTCTGAATCTTTTGGGTCTGTCCCAGATGATCTCCTTGTTGGACTTGCCCAGTCTTCATTTGAGCTATGTGTACTATTTGAGACCAAATTCATCTTAGAAACAGCTGTGGACAGCTCTAGCTTAAGTTTATTCGACAAATCTTGCTGATAAATATTAGCAACCTCTGGTCTGCAAAAGCTTTGGTTGTCCCCAAAATTATTCTCCCCTGCTGGTAGGAAGTGATCGGATCGGGGCAACCGCCTCTTCTTGTTATATGCCGTGAGGTCCATAGCATCTATTTTCTGAGAAAGATGATCAACAAAAGCAGGATTTTGAACTGCTTTTTGCAAGTAGGTAATTAGCTTCTCTTGCCTTTTCTCCATATCGCAATGTCGCAGCGTGACATCTTCAAGTTGAGACTTTGCCGCACAATGGTGCATATTGAAACCTGAAACTTTTGCATCAAGTTCATTTTTCTCACGACTAAGCTTTTCCATCTCTTCCTCAAATGCTGCTCTTTCTGGATCTGGTGGAGGATGACTGTGGCTATGGACGGGCTTTCGCCGGTGGATATTTTTCAAGAGATGCTTCTTATCTTTTATAAAATCATCATTCGCAAATTCCCATTTTTCTGGGTCAATTTTCCGAAATCCCTGCCAAAAAAAAAATTAATGTTCCATGTTCAGTTCACTTGACATGATTAAATTAGCCTTAAACCAACCATATTCAGGCTCTTATTTTCAAACAAGCCCTTAATTTGACAAAGAAACTTGAAAGTTGAAATAACAAGGAGTAACAATGACCAACAGCAATGTAATCGGAAGACACCTCCAGCAGTACACTATTACGAAATCAGAGCAGCGATAGGTCATTCACCTTGAGTGTAATGAATAACGATACATCAGAAGCAGATTCCAACTTTCTGAATCATGAATTTCACAATTCAAATCAAAGGTTGACATGTCAAATAAAAAGATGGGGATCATTATCAGGATTAACTACATCCAGATTTCAGATTAAACAGCTCCTAAAATACAAACATAGTCTACACAGACCCTAATGAGTAACAATCAACTAGTTTCACGGTGTAAGATATCCAGAATCTGTACAAGCAATCAAATTCTCATCACTCACAATCATTACGACCCATTTCTTAGCTCAGAATCTCAGATATACAAAATCATAAAAAGGCTACGCATTAAATTTACCATCATTCACAATTATATCAACCCATGTCTTAACCTAGAGTCTCAAATACATGAAAAACTAATTGTTAAAGGGCTTCTCATAAAGCTCATTCAAGGATCAAGCGAAAGCAGTGTAAACCCTACTAGCACAGAATGTAATATACGTAGTACTTCAAAACCTTTCACTACACCAACTACAAACCACCTACCAACCTATACTATCTTTGATTCAGTAATTGTTTCACAAAACTTGTCTGAAACATTTGAAGCCGGGGCTGATTCAGTAATTGTTTCATAGAAACTTGTCTGCATTTTGTCTAAACTTAATAGACATGACACATGAGGTGGGAAACTCTCACGTACAGTTCTAAGAGAAGGAATTGACCCTCCAATTCAGACCAGGGAGAACAAGCCATTCGACAACTCAATCAATCGGGTGATCTTTTCCCCTACAACGGATCCCAATACCGCCTCCCATAAACTAAACATCCATAACACCAATTGCTACACGAATACCGCTTAGAACAAAGTTGCCTTTCAATCAGCCTATTAATTCCTGAACTAATCTTACAATCAAGCAAGTTCTTAAATTCGCATAGATAACCAAAAGTCCAGTACAATAACACAATCAACACTTCAACAACACCTATTAATATAAAAAATCATCATAAAATTCATAAGAAATTGAATAAAAACTACAAATTTCCTCAAAAACGATTCAAAAACGTACGATTAAGCAAATTAATCAACATCATCCTACTAAACAAAACAAAAACTACAAAAGTCCTAAAAAAATGAATCACAAATAAGATTAACGCAAATTAATTAACATCATAATAAGAAACAGAACAAAAACTACAAATTTCCAATAAGATTAAGCAAATTAATCAACAACAACATAAGAAACAGAACAAAACTTTCAAAATTCGACATAGTTGAATCAAAAACCTAAAATTAAGCAAATTAAACAAAGTAGAAAACGAAAAAAAATTGAGAGAAAATTACGTAAGTGTTGAGCTGACGAATGAAACTGGAGAAATTGCTATGCTTGAAGTAAGTAGGAAGCAAAAGCCTAGCAAATTCAGGAGGATTCCAAACGATGAAACTAGTGTTGGAATCACTCCAAGATACGATCTCGTTGGTCGACGGATTGTCTACCATGTCGTATGTCTTCAACAGAAACGGCGCCGGACCTCCGCCACCACCGCCATTGCCGGAAGTTGAGGTTTCCATCGCTGAAACTGTGGAAGGTCGAGGAGAGAGAAAATGAAAAAGAGTGGTTGTTGAAGAAATTGTTTTTTTTTTTAATTTTAATTTTTGTGTTCAAAGTTGTCAATGTTGACTTAAGTTGAGGACAAAATGGTAGATGTTAAGTCAAAAGTTTGAATTCCATTTTTTTTTAATGCATTTTGAATTTTTGATTGGTACATTTACAAAGACGCAATTTTGATCATTGCTTCCTCCATCCCTAAATACAAAGCCCTTTTTGGTTTTAACACGGGTTTTCCTCTCTAAAACAGTAAAACACTATAGGTTTTCCTCTTTTCAGATTAGAGGTGAAGTGGGGTTCAACCACCCAATTGCCCTCCTTGAATGTCGTGGAGTTCATGCAGAACACACTGAACTCTCATTGTTTTTGCCCAAAAAAGTCGTTAAATTTCCAAAACTAAAAGCTTCCATGCTTTTGGACCACTTTTGGAAAAAATTTCCAAAATTGAAGAGAATATATGGCTTATCCCTCAAGGCCATTTAAGTAGTTTGAAGCCATAACAAATATCTCAGCAGGTCTATAATAAAGTCATTAGAATGAGGCCCTGTTCTGATACGATTATTTTCAATTCATCTCTAATAAGTTAAGTTTAGTTCAACTCAGTTCAGTTCAGTTCAGCTCTTAATTTCCTTCTGTTATAAAATATTCAGTTCAATTCAGCTCTAATCAGTTCAATTAAGTTCAGTTCAGCTCTAATAAGTTAAGTTAAGTTCAGTTCAACTCAATTCAATCAAATGAGAACATGACTTGAGTATTGTTTATTAACGTGGCTATTTTGGAGTTGTATTGCATTGGTAGTGAAAATTTGCAAAAGATGCATGGTTCTAAACTTCTAAATAGCAACTTGGTATCCCGAGATCCTATTAAGGTGTCCCTCATTAGATTATCAATCATACCCACTCATTACTTACCAAGTTACCATATGACCATATCTTTATGTTGTTATTGATACATGCATGTATTACTATACAGTATAAATGGGTTGTTTATATATTCTATAAAATATATTAAATTCATTATATGTCCTACTTATTACTACTAGCTAGGTAGGCACCACGACACTTATAAGGAAATGACGAACTTCGAATAATTAGAACATACTAAATTACTAAGTGAAAATTTCATATGGATTTGATTAGGGCTGTGCACGGTGCAAAATTGCACCAAACCGCAAAATTGCGGTTTGTGATTTTTTCAAACCGCACCAAACCGCAATTCTATACAAACCGCACCGCAAAATACGGTTTGGTGCGGTGCGGTTTGCGGTTTTTCCATAATTTTTTTACCTCACAAATAATGATTATTTGCTAATCTTTTATTATGAAATTTTTACTTAGAAACTGTACAACTATGCAAATAATTCAATAAAGAAGTAGTGCTTTACTTCAATGTTAATAGTGACCCAGTAACATGCCAAGGCAAACATTGAGCAAAATCATTAAGTAAACCACAACCACTCCATTACAACTCCAAAGCACAAGAAACGGAGAGTAATAAGAAAGAAAAACTTTGGTTTTCTTAATAATGACCCACACAATTCAGTACATATAAATACAATATAAGAGTCTTCTTTCCATATAAGAGTCTTAGCGTTAAATTGCGGTTTGGCTTGAAATTTTTTTGAAACCGCACCAAACCGCAAAACTGCGGTTTGATCAAATTTGAAAACCGCACCGTAATTTCCAAACCGCACCAAACCGCAAAATTGCGGTTTGGTGCGGTCTAGACCGTACTCTGCACTACCCTAGATTTGATTATCATATAATAAAAAGTTAATCTTACTAATATTACACACACAAATAAGGAGTACATCATAAAGTCATATAACTAGCTAGTACAAAGACTACAAACTAAGTTACACATAATATAGAACAGGGCATTCTTTATTCTTCTAGTACATAGAATTGAAACTCATCTCACAAAAGCATAACAACAAAGTTTAGCCATATATCTCACATAAAACCTCATATAAATAATGAGTTTTATGAACAATGATCATCATAATGATGGTGGCCATGGTGATGGTGGTGATGGCCGTCGTGATGACCATGGTGATGGTGGCCATGGTGGTGATGATCATCATAATGACCGTGATGGTGATGATGATCGTGATCATAATAATCATGGTGATGACCACCATGATGACCATAACCATGGTGCCCTCCATGATGATAGTCTCCATAACCATATGGGTTACCACCATAGCCATATGAGCCTTGCCATGGTGATGTGTGTTGATGCCCATATCCCCATCCCCATGTCATATTATTTCACAATGTAATTATAATTATTAATTGGTTGTAATTTGGAGTAAGAAATTCGATCTAATTTTTGTGGTGTGTAGGAGATATACTTGTCTATAGTGTGATATTTATAATGAATACGTAGGTGCATGAGATTAGTCGACCATATTGAGAATATAATTTATGGTGTTACGTGTTATTCCCTCCATACTACTTTATTCCCAAAGTTGCTAATGAAACTCTAAAGTATTATTTCTTTGATTACAAAAATCTTGATTCTTATTTTTGGTTACATGTCTCATATTAATTAATAATAAGAATCTAGGCTTAGTGGAAGAAGAATAAGTTCAAGCCGCAAACATCTAGATAGAGTTTGTAGTGATAAATTATTTATTTATTTATTTATAATAAAATTAAAGCATATTACATTTGGATATTTACATTGGAAATGATTATGTTACTTGTGTATGAAAGTCGTATATGGTGGATATAGCTTGTATGTTTGATATTTTAATTCATTAATCTACTAGTTGATTCATACCAAAAATAAAATAAAATAAAATAAATAAATAAATTTGTTGTCAAAGTTTTAAATTGTTGATCATAAAAAGTCAATTTCAGTTTACTAAAGAGAGTCCTTGTAGTAAAAACTTCTAAAGCAATCGTGAATGCGTTTAGGCTATAGTTCCATAAAATGTCGAGGATATAGAGTAATTCTCTCACGATACGACTCTCCATCCACTAATTGCAATAAAGTTTTTTGAGAAGAATTTGATTCTTTGAGTTTATAATGGACGGTTGTACAACACTTTAGTCACTTAAAAACTTTTTACCTACTAATTGGACCAAAAATCTAATCATAAAAGTCACTGAAAATATCATACTAGTAAAGGTATTATAAAATTGACAACACCATGTAACATACTATTATTGAGTTTTTCGAAAATGAAAAAAAGGGAAATACATTATTTTAGTAATTAAAAAGTGAAATAGTTGTTATTTTATTAAGATAATTTTTGAATTCAACATCGTACAATTGGTATAAAAAATAACATGTATTTATATTCGAACAAACTAGTTAACTAGATGAAATTGTAGGACCGACGTCTTAGTTGGTCACAACCACGTTTGGTCACGACTGACTTCATCCAGGCCACCAACTTCGAGGGCCACCACTCTGATCTTGGTTCTGATACCATTGATATAGGACAATAAGAGAGCCACCCCAAAAGCTAGCTCAAAGGAAGAAGAGTCCATTGTTCTATATAAATTCCACATCAACCCCTCATATGACCGATGTGAGACTCAAGTGGAGCCAAGTCCCATACCTTACAATTGATAATTCTATAACATCTAAACTGTTTTTTTTAATCTATAATTAAAATAATTTCTGTCTTTGAAAGATGCACCTGAATTGAACCGTCTACACCGTATGCTCCTATCCAAATCCGTATTCATACCCGAATCCATATCCGCATGGAGGTAATTAAAGGATTGGACTTAGAGCATAGCAATGGGCTGTATAACTCTCTAATACAATTAGCCCATAATTTTTAAAGCCATACTAAAAGAGAGAGCTTTAGACTTTATAGCTTACACATTACAATCCTCTATTTCAGCTGGGTTTTTCCGGTGAACTGCAAAAATGGCGGCAAATTCCGAGGTTAGCTTTCCTACCAATTATCTTCAAAATTTTGTCTTTTATTGTTTCTGTAATCGCTATTGTTTTCTTATTGTAAATAGAATACAGGGGTTAGATCGTTTCAGCTTTTTCAATCAGCTGATGAGAGCAAGAATAAACCCAATAATGGAGGATTAGGGTTTTTGAATTTCCCAGAAACCCCTCTTCCTCCTCCTCCCCCTTGTGTTGAAGTACTCCCTTCTGAGGTTTGTCAATTTTATTTTTTGTGAATTTTTAGCTATTTTATGGGCATTTTTTGTTTATAATTTTGTTGGGTATTGATATATTTAGGTATCTACTTCTGTGAAGTATACTGTTGAGAAGGTTGATTTGGGGGTTGTTACTTTGCTTAAGGTAAGCTTTATTTACTACGCATTATTTTATGTAATTGTTTTTACTGAATTGTTTAAGTTGTAGAGGAAATTGGAGTGTGGAAATTTATAAACTTTAGTAACACTGATCGACACATGATTTTATTATGCATTCGGAATGGATACTGGAAAGTGTTGGAAACTTAATGTTAAGAACTATACAAAGATGTATAGCCTAGTGATTTGACATTTTGATTAGAAGGATAGACTCAATACACATTCTTTTCATGAACTTTTGTTGAAGAATTTTGTAGAACATGCTATTGTGAGACATTAAAAGGTAGTTAGTACTGGACTAGTAGGCGAAAAGGGGAAGAAATAGTTAGATAGTCTTCGAATAAACTTGTTCAAGCAATGGTTTGAGTAGGAGCTTTTCTTGATGTTTGATTCATTGTGACGATAATGTGTTTGAAAACTTGAAAGACACTTAAATCACCTATGTAAAGAAGATGGCAGAGAATTTAAAGAACTCTTGATCAATCAACTTAGAAACTGATGCAATTTTTTTGTAAATTATTTTAGAAAACTGTTTCTATTAATTCTATTTATAAACCTTACATGTCTAAGCTCTAACCTTTGACAATTGACATGCTCCAAGATGATTGTACTTAGGTCTTGCATAAAAACTTAAATTTGTTTATGATATTTTTTGATTAAAAGTTGTATCTTAATTTCATTTGTTGACAAGATATTTTCTTCTTCTTTCTTGGATAATAAAAGCCTTACATATTCTTTTCCTTACATTGCTTTTGACTTGTAGAATGGGAAGTGGGGAAGGGGCTGGGTAGAAAACCAAATTTGACATGTTGATTTGATGTGCAATAAAGTTTGAACATTTTTTAAAAAAATTTACAGGGTCGGGTGAGTACACGAGAGGTTTTTGCATTGCCAAACTCTGATTTGGTTCCTGGGAAATATGAAGGTGTGCAAAGTAATTTACTTTTTGGTTTTCCTGTGACGCTTATATTATGATTTACTATATTATTTACTAATTAGCAATTGGTATTATAAATTATATGGAGGACAGGAGGTCTTAAACTCTGGGAAGGCTCGCTTGATTTGGTGAAAGCTCTCCATTCAGAGATTCAAAAAGGGGATTTATCATTTGAAGGGAAGCGAGTCTTAGAGGTGGGCTTTTAATTTTCAGGTGATTATTTTTGTTTGTTATTTTATATTGATGAGAAACAAAGAATGCCAAGGATGGCTTTCTCTGGGGGTGGAAGTTCTAGCCTTCATATAGGTTTCACATATATCATCTTCGTTTGTACTCTAATTATTATCTATAATCGCATGGTCAATGGTAACCCATGACTCTAGATTATTGCTTGGGGGACTTGGGAAGATGCTCCTTTCCAATTTCCATCTAAAATTTCCACTTGCCTAAAGAGGTGCCATGGATTTTGGCAAGCAACCTCATGTATGACCTTCTTTGAGGTGTCATGTGTCAGTTTGGCTTGCATTATGTGTTAAGACTGTTAACGGTGCATAGAATTTGGCCCTTCGTGATGGTATGGGTAATGATTTGACCTTGATTGTAGCCTATAGGTAGTAGGCATGTGCTGATGATTCCTTAGCCTTATCCAATGTGAACAATTGTATAGCTTCGAGCCTCGAAGTGATATCTAGATATGTTGAGATAACGAATTATCTTTTCAATTGGTTTTTCAATGAAAATGGAATTCAGCTGGATTTTTCATTTAATAATTTTTTTTATTCCATGCCTTTTAAGTTTTTAGTAACAGTGTAACCTTTGTTGTTTGTAGCTTGGATGTGGCCATGGGCTTCCTGGAATTTTTGCCTCCCTCAAGGTGAGCACGTCACTGTCTCACTGCTAACTGTTCATTCGTTGTCCCCCTCCCTGCTCCCTCTCATTTGCTCAGCTGTTCAAATTTATTCTTGTGTCAGGGTGCAGGTTCCATTCATTTTCAGGATTTCAATGTAGAGGTCTTAAAATGTCTCACTCTTCCAAACGTGAATGCAAATCTGCCGTCAGGAACTAGTATTGCTGATAATTGTGAAATTCGTTATTTTGCTGGTGATTGGAGAGAAGTTGATCGAATTCTTTCCCATGCTCACCCAGACAGTATTAATGCCACATCATCTGATGACAATCCAAATACAGGATATGATGTGATTTTAATGGCTGAGACTGTTTATTCCATCTCCACTCTACAGAGCCTTTACAATCTTATTAAGAAAGTATGTTGTTAGTGTTTCTCTTTTGTATTTGCATTTTGCTGGAAAAAAATTGTTTTTTTTTCCAAGACTAAACATAGTATGTACTACTCCTGCAGTGTGTCAGCCGTCCGCATGGTGTTATCTATTTTTCTGCAAAGAAGCATTATTTTGGAGTAGGTGGAGGATCAAGGCAATTCATATCTATTGCAGAGAAAGATGGTAGGTTTTTTGGTTGCATGCCATAGGATGCTCAACATTGTCTTTCATAAATATTGAGAGATTAATGCATTAGGCATAAACAGAGGGTTATTTATGCTGGCTACGATAGAAAAATTCAAAAATCTCATGAAGTATATTTTTCCATGTTTTCTATACATGTAGTATTGTTTGGTGGATTAATTAATACCTTTTCCGTCCTTTATAATTAAGCTTACTTGGAAATGTTATAGAGATTAAGAACTGTGGATAGAAAGAATATGTAAGAAAAAGCTTGGAGTTAGAGAGAGATATAGGAAGAGAGATTTTACTTGAAAAGAAAGGTGTTCTGTTGATATACAATGGCTAATTTGGGCATTATAATATGGGACAAATGGAGATTTGGGCTTTTTATTCACAACTTACTACGGAGTATCAAGAAGTTTACTGCAGAGATTCTGTTGCTTGCCATCTCTGACCTGTGGTTAATTGGCTTAATTTGTTGCTGACTGATGTTGCAGGTATGATGATAGCCAGCTTAATTGCTGAAGTGGCTGATGGCTCATCAAACCTCAGAGAAGTTTGGAAACTATCTTGCAAGTGAGCATGCAATTCAAATATTTCAGTTTGATGCTGGAACTAACCCTCAAAAAGACGGGACCAACTATTGAGAAAGCTTAGAGAAGAGACCGTTGTGGGATCTAATCCTTGTGGCAGTTGCTTTCTGGTTTTGCTGCAAAAACAAACTTGAAGCTTGCTATAATCTTGATCTATGTTGCTGATATGTATGCCTCATATGATATGTTTGTTTTATTGGAGGGTCTTTTTTTCTGTTCCTGCCATGTAAGTGTAATGCAAATGTTCAGGAACTATTTGAACTAATGAATTGGAGTTTTTATAAGATGAATGGGGCTGTGTTTCTGAAATCCCCTTCAGTTTTTTTACCTATATTCTTTGCCAGAACAGAATAATCATACAGGTAGAGAATTTCTCAGTTAGTATTGTAGTGTAGGACACAGGTAGATGCCCAAGGCCGTCTTGCGAAAATTTTCCATGAGTTTGGCTTACTATGAAGTGTCCATGAGTCTGGCTTACTATGAAGTGTCCATGAGTCATAAATTCATGTACAAGTAACGAGTATCTGACGCAGATATTTGAAGTGAAATGAGAAGTCTAGATTTTACCTGACTCAAAAACCTGATTGGGACCTGCCTAAAATCTTATGTTTGAACACCATTTTGACCCTAAGTAAGAAATGTATGAAAAATAGTTGAGCCAAAAGTGACCTGAAATTGGATCATGTACTATTTCAATAACAACCGAAGCCTTAATCTTGAAAAATTGATCTTGTATTGAACCAAATATAACTGACCCAAAACCAGTTTGACCAGCTGATTTGACAGCAATGGTTAACATTTGAGTCTAAGCAAGCAAAACCGTAGTAAAAGCAAAAATGGACTGCACAACTGATAACCAATATATTTCAGAAAATTTTCTTTCTGTGATAAATACACAAGTAGCAGCAAATATGAAGCAATTACAATGCTAAGTGTCTGATCTACAGCGATAATACTTTGAGCAGCCTCTGTGATACGGATTGGCTGCAGGACCAAGACATTCAGAATTGCTGGAATAAGCCTGGCCCCTAGGACCGCCGCAGGCAGGTTGATTTCTGTTCAAAGCACCATACGAGATGTACTTCCTTTCTTCAAGAATCCTCCGAGCTATTTCCGACATCATCAACATCTCATTCTCTTGTTGGCATTCGCCTATTGAACCATTACACTGTAAGTATGCATCAGTATCCGTTCTGGCACCATGAACGTGGAGCGGAAGACTGATGAATATAAAAAACAAGCAGCATGTAAGTTTCCTCATTGCTTTGTATTCCATATTTCTTTTCCCTTTTGAGCTGTTTATTTATGGCCTCCCATCATTTCCTCTTAGAGAGCACTATATAAGTAAGTGTTATACTCACCTTTATATTATAAAGGTGACAAAGTGGAAAGCCAACTTTAAGCATGCACTTTGATGGACCGCACTTCACCTAATTGCTCGAATTACAAAGCATATTGGTTTTTGCACGTTTAGCAGCTCAGAATGATTAACTTTAGTCAAATTATATGATTTATAATTTTCACTAAGATATGCTTTGCATAATGGTTGCCTACCAAGGGAGGAAAACATGATCTGCTTAATGATTGGTTTTGACTTGTGTTATATCATAAGGGCCCAAGTTTGGTAAACTAGCACCAAATCATGTCTTAGATTTGTTGATCTACATGGCATAGATATGCAACAAGTTTGGAAAAATCCTTTCTATCAATCTCTTATTGATGGCTAAATGTAGAGGTGGGCCGTGCTTGAGCCTCTGGGTGGCACGGCTGATGAGTGATGAGGCCACAATAGTCGCGCTGGACCACTGAAGTCCTTTTAACATGGTTGAGAAGGGAGAATTCGGATAAAGTTCCATAAAGATCAAACTCGAGTGATGAACCAATTAATTTGGGTATGTGTTGGGCATATAAAGTTTATTACAGTATCAATTATGTGTAGCTGTGTATGATTATACAACCGATTAGTCATGTCCATATTCAGGTTAGTCCTTGTTTGATTTGGTTTGGAAGATTTGAATCAGGTTATCTAGTTTCAGAATTGAATACAGGTGGTTGGGTTTGACTCGGACTATTTTGGCTATGTCAGTTTACGAGTTCTAGTTAATGCAAGGTAGGAACATAGCGCGAGTTCATTTAAAGTTACCAGAGGGCAGAGGAACTGACTCAGTCCATATATGAGATAAATCACACGTCACACCATTAAACAAAACTTAAGTCTAGGACACCTTAAATTCTACTGAGAAAATGAAACAATTGTATACAACACATTGCATCAGTTCAGACTTCAGAGTCTGACACAACATAGCCTTGTTTTATTTGCTTCATGACTAGAGAAAAAGGACATGTTAAGAAATTAAACTTGAAGAGTCATCTCCTGCAATGGTACTTGCACCTATGATTATTTTCTGGATCGGGGCTTGGGTTTACCCCTGGCTGCCCTATCATATTTCAGTACTCCATAGCTGATGTACGTGGCTCGTGTGGAATAAGCAGGGATTGGAAGTTTTGTCGATTGTTCATCATCGTTGGAGTCATCATCACTGGAGCTGTCACTGGACTCATCACTTGTCCAGCTCTTCTTTCCATGATGTTGCATACTATCAGTATAGCGGTAGCCTTTCATTGTTTTGTGGTTTGTGTGTGAATTTACTCGGCTGAGAGATTGGTGTTTCTGCTATTAAGTGAGAAGATGTACTCTTAAATAAGCTAGTTGCATTCTGAATAAGAACTTAAAATATTTACAAGTTGTGGAAACACTGAATCTGAATCTATTCCCCCAACAAAGTAGGATATGTAGATATAATGTATTGATTATGGGTATCTCACAACTTTTCTAATAGCAATAAGAACATGTGATTTGATTTGAGTAAACTAAGGATCAAATGTGAACAAACTCTTGTTGATCATAGTGATAAAGCCTGCATAGAGTGACCTGTTTCTTAATTACACGAGTTTTTATAAAGAGGCATCGAAAACATGTTGTTTAGAAAACTTAAATTATGATACTTCATCCATCTACAAATTATAATTCACCACAAAATTCTGGAGAATCTATGTCTTGTACATAGGCTCAGTTAGAAATAGGTGTAACCAATGCTATATTGGGTGCATGATATGCTCATTTCATTTGCTCATTTGTGGTTACTTTTTGCTCGTTCAAATGAGTACTAAAATAGTCTTGGTGCATCCAAGGTGTAACTAGAAACAATACAATTTGTGTTCCAACATTTGTTACAAGATTTTTAGTCATGAAATCTTGCAGAGCAGATATATTATTGGTGGACGAAGGGAATTTGTCATTTGGCCTCTTTGAACAAATCCATATCCAATCCCTAAAGAAGAATCATATTCCCCTTTCGGATCTTCCCTGAAGCCTGTGTATTTGTCCTTGAGGTCGAGTAGCATAGTAGAGGCCTAATATTCTATTTAGAGTGTATCTATTTCCTCAAGTTGGGTAATCAAAAGGGTCTGAAACATTGGCCCTTTATGAATCAAATTTCAGTTAGGCAAATACCCAACTCCTCTCATTTTCCTGAACATTTTATATTTTGAAAGCATGAAATGGAGGTAAATATGAATAGGTTTTTGAGTATATTGATATGGTGTTTATTAGATCTTGTACTATAGTACTTCAGAATCCTCTGAAACATGGCTTAGTATTATTTATGACATTAGTATGCATTATCATAGAAACTAGCTAAAAAAAAAACAGCCATGAAAGAAACTGAAAATAACTATAGTCCTCATTTTTCGGCCTCCTGCAGTCCTGTAGGTAAATCAACCCCTGCACCTGTGACACTTAGAGTGGCCACGACGCCAGGTGTTTGCAGGCTGAAGAGGACCATGAATTCCCTGGGGTGACTGTTCCTGATCTCCCTTCAGAGCATTAAAACTGATGTAGTTTTTCTGCTGAGCAAACATCGTCTCTTGCTCAACTTCCGTGTGTCTGCCATTGTGGAACTGCTCGTAGTCTTACTCGTTGTACTGCACCTCAGTGGAACTACTGTCATACTCTTGGTTTGTGTATGGCCTGTAGTTTTGATAGTACTACATAGCTATGATTTTGTTACGATTCTGTTTTCTTTGATTTGTATTTTAAAATGAGAAGTGATATTATTATCATCATTCTCTTAAATAGGCATGATCCAAGCAAAAGTTTACAGAAAATTGTGGGCAGTGGTCATTGTCATAGCGCACTGAATATATTCCTAGGACACTAGTAGGATGGTTGATAATGTTAAATATGTTAGTCTTTTAATTTTGTGGTCAATTCAAGAAAATAACCAAGAGTTTAGGTCAACTAAGGTCATCATGTCAACATGTATAAATGATGTTGACCAAGAGTAGTTGCCATTTTAAAAAAAGAAAAAAAAAAAAAAAAAAAACACTTCCAAATTTCCGAGTTTAGGTCATCTAGACTTAGTATCTCATCTTGTCTACATCATTGTCTTTTGTGACCCTCTACGAGAAGAAAGGCGTGGTATAAAACTGGTCACTCATGCTGTCATGCAATCTCTTATAGAATCTATAATAAATCAGGCAAAAAAATGGTTAAAACCCATTTTAACATACTGTATAAACCTGTAGTTCTGCCCTGTTAAGTCACTGGTATAATACAGTTATGAAAACTGCTAGCAATAAAAATATACTTGGAAGCAATTGGCTTCTTACAGAGCTGTATTCATGGCCTTTTGTCAATTATCAGCTTTTTATTCTTTAAATTCGACAATAGGCTTATCAGTTCCTGGCAAATTTGTTCGTAATTACACCATTAATCACAGTAATCATCAAGAACTGATACTACTGGTGTCAACTCACATCCAGTGCTGGATGTGATAAGAGGATAAGATGCCAATATGCCATTCCTTAAAGGCTAAAACTCTTGTGTGCTAATATAATTCGGTCTTTTTTCTTCTTATAATGGCGTGTAAGTTTAGTAAGCGTGTGTATGATCAACTTCTTTACGGCAAATTATATCCTACACCTGGGATCACCACATACTTGACATTGGCCACGGATATGTTTTGTTCAATTTAGTGCATATTCATTTGGAGCATCATGCGCATGGTGCTCTTTAACGACGACTTTTCTCTCACAAGGAAAACATAATACATGTACATAAAATTATTACAATGGAAACATTTAAAACCAGCATTTCAATAGCTTTAACAAATAAAAATAAGTTTTAACATTAATATCTAATCTAATGTCAATCCCACATTACAACAGAACTATCTGCAGCATAATTCAGATAGTAGCTAAATTTATTCAACATGAACTCTTATTTGCTGAGCAGTTTATCTGCTCAAACCCATATATCTGAAGTGCAGTCACCACCGGGGTATCTCATTTCATGGGCAAGGGAAGGACCATCAGGTTCCAAGCCAAAATCTACGAAGAAGTTGGGATTTATAGCAAGGCCGCCTTTCTCAGTGTCAACGTCTATTTGCAACATGTGAGATCCTTGTTCCTTTAGTTCAGGATAGAATTGATTGTCCCATGTGCTAAAGAGGGAATTGGTCACATAAAGACGCTTCCCATCTAAACTTAACTGTATCATCTGAGGCCCGCCTCTCAGTCTCTTGCCCTGCAAAATATAGAACAGTAAGCTTTTGGTTTTAAGGCAATAAGATCTAAAGGGCTTGAAATAAAATGTCATTATAACATGAGAAGTCACAGATTTGTTCAAGGGTAGTACTCCATCAGCTTAATACAAGCTTCAGGACCTGCACAATCACAAATCTAACCTAAATCAAGCGTAGTATGTCTGCCTAAGTCACTTCAATTCATAGGAGTATGGGACTAATCCAAGTTGTTCAGATAGTTCAAGACCTTCAAGTCCTATATATCATTCTTCCCATTTTGAACAATTTTGCCTCATCAAAAGGCTCTAAATGAGATGAACAATATGAAACAGAAGCACTAAAATTTGTCAGAACTCAGAACTAATTCAAGCAATATTAAGCCAGCAGTACAAATAGGTAAGTTTAAAGACCTAAGACTCCATGGTATATTGTCTGTTGTTAGCCTGATTCAAGCATAAGGACCTAAGATTACACAAAGATATTACCTGAACTTCTGGAACATCAACCTGATAAGTTGAACCATCTTCAGCAACTGCTGTAACAGGACTTCCTTTCCGAATAAGACCTCCAACCCACACTTGGCCAGTCAAAACAGGGTTTTTGGGATCCTCAATGTTATACTGTCGAATATCACCATGAAGCCAGTTCGAGAAGTATATAAACCGGTCATCTAGGGAGATTAAAAAGTCAGTTATCAACCCAGGCATCTCAGGTAGAACCCAGTTTTGCACCTGTATTGACTTAACAGATGCTGCAACCTGAAAAGCGAAACATGCAGACCTGTTTAGCTGAAGGAACTGTAAAATAAAACAGAGAGAAGTCAAAGGTCTGCAATTAGGCGGGAAACATGTATGCATACCTCATGGCTCCAAGATCCATCTGGGTTCTTGAAAAATCGAATCATATTACTTGATAATGCACTCCCAACAAAACCAGTATCTTTAGAAGGGTCGTGAAGGAACCGTATCTGTATATTTACAGGACACACATAAGCAAAGAAGCACTCCATTAATTCAACAAGAATTTCACAATAGTTTTTTCTTCTTCTCAAGTCTCAACCCACCTCCAAGGGTAGAAGTCCAGTATTGCCGAGGTCCAATGTCTGTTTCAATTCACCGTCAGGCCAGCTATATACAAATAGGTGTCTTCCATATAGGCCCTCAGACACGTGCTGAGGGTTAAAACCTTTAGAAAAAGCCAAAGGGGCTCCCCATGATGAGCTTATCATTGTCTTATGCCGGGGTTGGTACCAGAAATCATAGCCAAAGGTTGGACTATGCCCTGGCTTTTCCCACCTACAATAATGAAAATCCATCAAGGAGAAGATTTAAGCAACTAAAATTTACTCAAGATCATCTGCCAGAGCAAACAAACAATTAATATTAAAACCAGGGTAAGTGCCCCAACATCAGACTCGACATAATTGCAAAAGTTTGCATGAATGGAGTATCTATAACCATGATTGATTGTCAAGTATACCACTGACCTATACCAATATTTAGGTGTAATGAAGAGACCAAGTTAGCAAGTGCATAAAACAGAAGTAACATAAAGTACTAGAAGTCATTATGATGACCGTGTATGATGGAATATGGTATTGAAAGCTACATAGGTGCATCATGCAGTAGCAGAGAATAAAATAGCAATTTCGTTTTACCTTCCTTTTACATTAAATTCATTGTCAAGTAGGAGAAACCCATTTCCATCAGCTTTCCCATCGCCGCCACCAAGGCATGAGATTAGGATGTCACCAGAGGCAAGGCAATGAGAAGTGTGGGGGTAAGCTAATCCAGTCTTCGCCAAGATATCTTCAGGCTCAACAGCTTTGTGCAGTGAGGGAGCCTTTGGATTCTTTGTATCTACAATGTAAACTCTTCCTGATCTGTAATAACAAAGCAAGAGATGAAGAGAGATCTCATCAAACAAGCCAACATTTTATAGTTAAATCTGATTAACCCATATGCGCCCTTCACTTGAAAATTTAGATCAAATGTTACTTTAGCACAAGAGTCAATCTTCTTAACCGATTTACATAATCAGACCATCAGTATCCGAAACTTCAATACATGAAGTAAAAAATCAATCACGGAGAGTAACATTATTAGCACAAGTACATGACATCAATATTACTAAGGAGGCTCTTGTCCAGCAAATCCACTGGATAAAACAGAAGGTAGCATCGATTATTCTGACAGATGGTTACATAATACTATAATAGCTTCTGATATTTTGAATGGTGGCTATAATACCAAAAGCTAAATTTTCCAATTGACAACATGATGAAATTGAGGAATATATGAGTAACAAGCCTTACATTAAAGAGGGAAGCACGAGAAAACGTCTGTCAGCGGATGAGTCTCCATGGCAAGAGCTGCAGGAATTCCACCCTGAATGATGCAACTCATCCCCCAAATGAGGAACAAACAATCGATGGATAACTTTTGAATAAGTAGGAGAGTTAGGATTCACATCAACTGTGGCTAGGTAGTCAGGCTTCTCTCTCCCAGTTCCTGCAGATACCAGGACATGTTACAAGACCAAATTGGATTCTACACAAAATAAAGCAGCAAATGAACTCACATTCAGGAAATAGTTATAGAAATTTGTGACATTGCCTAATCTCTACACTTAGCAAGGACTTTATTTTAGCATGAAATTCACATTTCGTAATTGAAGCAGATTGCTAATTTGGCTAATCAACTACACAATAAAAAAAAATCTTCATAGCTGATAGCTGTAATTCCCCACTTAATAAGAGCAAGTCTTAGGTGATAATGTGAGACTATCTCGTACAAGATTTTCATCATAATAAGTCATCAAAGGATCTTGATTTGTTAATCCTAAGGTTTACCAATTTGTTTATACTTGTTCACCTTGTCCATCTTTGAGACACAATCATCAGAAAATGGCCCTGATGAGTGTCATTTCCAACACTATTTATATCTATGTTCCTTAGATCTTAGGTTATTGAGGCGTTTTGGAAGATAAAATGATGAACCAAATTAAAATTTCACAATTGTCATCAAAACCCATCTCATAGACAACACTAAAATTCAAACACTCCCCTGTATTGTATTCATACAACAATTCAGTTTACTAATTCCCAGCCTTTAATCAATCATTAACATTCACAAATAGCAAAAATAAAATCCCTTTTTTTCATAACATGCAAAAAAAGGGATTTAAATTATCTAAAAAAATAGGCACCAAATTAAAATTTCACAATGCAAACATTAAAAATTCACAATTCCCATCAAAACACATCTCAGAGACACACTAAAATTCAAACACTCCCCTGCATCAAATTCATACATCAATTGCTTTCCAAAAAAAAAAAAAAAAAAAAAAAAAAAACCTTCATACATTAATTCAGTTCATCATTTCCCAACCTTAATCAATCATCACCACTCACCAAAAAAAAAATCCCTTTTTTTTTTCTGTTGCATGCAAAATAAGAACTTCAAAATATCTATCAACAAAAATGATTGCATGATTATCTTTGAAGTAAAAAATTTCATGATTATCTATAAACAGTAAAGATTGAATTTTTTGAAAATAAGAACTTCAATATATCAATCAACAAAAATGATTGCATGATTATCAATGAAGTATAGGATTGCACGATTATCTAAGAATTAAAGGTAAAAAAGCAGACTAATAAACAGTAAAGATTGAATCTTTTTTGGGTTTTTTGGGTGCAAGGGTTTTACCAGTATATACACAAGTAACATAAAGCAGAGATTCTTTGGGCCCAGCCATGGCTTCCAAAGGACTAGCATAACCTGGGCCTTTGCCATGGCAGCAAGCTTTTCCCCCATTACTATCCACCTTCTTCTCTAATTCTCCATGCATAATCACTTCTACATCAACACCAGCCATTTTTCTGCAAAAT
Organism: Chenopodium quinoa; assembly: GCF_001683475.1. NCBI lineage: Eukaryota > Viridiplantae > Streptophyta > Magnoliopsida > Caryophyllales > Amaranthaceae > Chenopodium > Chenopodium quinoa. The sequence continues at coordinate 782,406 of NW_018745461.1, forward strand.
TCACCCAAAACAAAGATTGATTAGAAAAGAAAAAAACTGGGAAATTGACAATTTTCAATCTAAAAATCAAAAGAACAAAAAAAACCCACCAAGAAAAGATGATTAATTTGATTAGAAGAGTAAGTAAATGTCTTTGATTTTATCGGATCACTGAAATAACATGGGAGTATAAATACAAAAAAGAACTGGGGTTTGTTGTATATAATGCCAAAGTGTGTCCAAATACAGTGACACAATAAATTATAAAATTCTGTACCAGGTTCATGGGAATTTATGGTAACCATTAAATATTAATGGACTTTTCTAAATTTTAGTGATGAGATTTAATTTGCCTAATTTAGCATTATCTTGATAGATACATATTGATCTTCACTGGCCTTGTCTTGATTAGTCTAAGATTTTAGTATCATTTTTAGTTTATTAGTATTTTAATTAATTTTGGCTCCCATGTCATGATGAGTTGGGTTGTCAGATTGGATAATCTCTATTCAAGATAGACCAATGTGGATATTTTTCTTACAGCCAATAAAGAACATGCATGAACTATTTTTCAGCTTATAATAAAGTATGGGAATGGATTATCGAATTTATCTTACATCCGTATATTATATTGATCGTGTGCAAATGGTGCTTTCTATGCAGCTGATTCTAGTTGTAAACTTATTTGAATTTGAAATATTCTCGATTACATAAAACAAGAAGTGAAAAAAAGTTGTACAAAATTGATTTAAATAGGTTATTTTAATTTTTTAAACAAAAGTGGATGTTAATAAAACATCTCAAACTTAAATTTTAGGGTGAAATTTAATACTTGAGATTAAACCTCGTTTATATTATTAGACTCACCACAAATTCTTGATTAAGATAAATTTTCATCAAGTTATTGTAAGACAAATTAGAGATACCTTAAAAGTTACGAGTATTAAAGTTATCCTTATATGCTACAAAAATTACCATTTTCATAACATAAATTTTACCCTTAAAAACACTAATAATAGAGTATTAGATTAATATATTAGCCTTCATAGCATGTATTCATTAGTTTTTAACTTTTTACACATTAAAATACAATCAAACTCATTAAAATTTTTCATAAAAAGTGTTAAAATTTGCCCTCAAATTGACGATTTTTCAATAAAATTAAGGTAATCATGTCTTATACTTTGTACAAAATTATTTACTCACAACTATCTCCATACCACAAGAAAAAAAAAATGTAAATTATTATTAAACAAATATAGGATACATTTTTCTTTACTTTTTATTTTTAGCACAATTAATTCATTTGTTAAAAATTAAAAAAAAATTATAATAAAAAATAAAAAACTCTTCTAACTTCTTTTTAGGAAAAAATTATAATAAAAAATAAAAAACTCTACTAACTTCTTTTTAGGAAATATAAGATAAATTAGATTGTTAATCTCTGAGATAAGTAGGGCTCACTCATAATAAAAGTAAAATAATAAAGTGACACAGAAATCAATGCGAGAAATTGTGAGTGGAGATGAACTTGAAATGTTAATCTCAAATATTAAAAAAAAAAAAAAATCTTAATGAAATCAGCTCACACAGTGACACAGCAATTCGCAATTACCTTCAAAAAAAAAAAAAAAAAAAAAAAACGGTTGTTCTACTTCCCAGAACATCATCTCATCCTCTTACAGTCAAATCCACCATTTCTGTTGAATTTCTTCTGCAATTTTTGCCATTTCTTGTTCCTCAAAAGTGGGGTTAGCCCCATTGAGCTCATTCTCTTCAGTAAGGTATTTTTCTTTCTCTCGTTTACCCTTTTCAATGTTTATTAATTTAAGCTTTTCTTGGTTAATTTATCTGAATTATATCGTTATTTGTGTTTGTTTCTATCTGTAATTTAAGAGTTTAAATTGAATATGACCCATTAATTTGTATGTAAATCATGTAATTCCTTTTGGGGTTTTTGCTTTTTAATGTTTTTATCTGTATTTTAATTGTATTTAACCACTAAGTAGTGTTGCAGTGCTATGTAATGGAATTTGGGAAACAATTGCGGGTTTAATCTGCACCCATTTTTTCGACTCAAATTGTTATTAGGAAGCATTTCAGTTTTTCATAATTTGAGTTCATTGTTATGTTGATTTTATCCTTTTGATGAAGTCAAGAACCAATTTTGGTCCAATATTGTTGAGGTTTTTGATTGATATTAGGTTTTTAAGGTCTAGTGAGAGTGAAAAAAATGAAGGACACCGAAGCCGTGTATTGATAGATACCTTGAGAAGCTATTCCTTCATCTTTATTACATTGTAATTTTGTATATATATGTTTGAATTAAGCTATTCCTCTATGTTTGGTTTTTTGTTTGTAATTTTTCCATGATAGATTACATGGGAGTCATAATCATATTTTGAGTGTATTAAAAGTTAGAATTTATTGATGGCAAACTATATATATAATTTTGCGAATCACAATGGTTTAGAAAATACTTTGTAATGAGTTGGTGAACTAGGCTTCCTATATACCTTAAACCTAAGGCCCTAAATTTCTGAACATTTCATCAACTTGGCATTCTTGTTGCTCTAGGTGATTAATTTGGTTACACTAACCTTTATTTTATTCCTTTTTATAGTGTTTCACAATTATCATGGTTGGTGTCAAAGAGTCAAAGATGAATTAAGTTTTAATTTTGTATATTAGCATTTTTGTATTTCTATTGACCTTTTATTAAATTTGCTAGATTGTTTCTGCGCTCAAGATAGGATGTCTGTGGTTCAGAGTTGTCACCTCTGCTCTACAAGTTTTATTGACTCGTTCCAGAGCTCGTTCTCCAAGTTTCAAAACGTTCCTATGCCACTACTTAGGTACAATTACTCTAGTACTTTTGGTAGACACAGTTATTACTCAACTCAGAATTTTATTCGGTCATGTTCAATCAATGAGCAGGACTTACCAAAGAAATCGAGTTTTCTGCTTAGAAGATATGAAAATCAGGGATCCCCTAGTCAAACATCCTTTTCCAGGTCAAATAAAACTGATGAGAATTCCAGCCAAACATCATTTTCTCAGTCAAATAGTGATGAAAAATCATCAAGTGCTTGGTTAGAGAAGTGGAAGGAAACCCGCCAAAGAAATTCTCCCAAATCACCCCAACTTGCATTGAACTATAGAAGCAGGGATAATATGTTGAATTCGTTTAGTTCTAGTAGTGACTCATCTAGTACCCATGCCACCAGTGGTAGTACTATGGACAGGATAGTAAAAAAATTGAAACAGTTTGGCTATATGGATGATGCCAATGAAAATGATGATAACCAAGAAAGGATGATTGAGAAAGGGTCAGTTGAGGATATATTCTATGCAGAAGAAGGAATGCTCCCTAATACACATGGTGGGTTTTCTGAGAATTTCTCATTAGGGATAGAGCAAGGTTTTGACAATGAGGACGATGTACGATTTCCATGGGAGAAACCTGCTGCAAAACCTGAGGAAGCTAATTCAGTCATAAAGAGAAGCAGGACTTATATGGCTGAGCTTACTCTACCAGAGTCTGAGAGAAGGAGGTTAATGCAATTGACTTTAAACACGAAGCAAAAAGTGAAGATAGGTGGTGGAGGCGTTACACAAGCAGTGGTTGATCGAATACATGAGAAGTGGAAATCCGCAGAAATAGTGAGATTGAAAGTAGAGGGCCCTCCTGCACTAAATATGAAACGTATGCATGAGATTCTTGAGGTTTGCATCTTATGATTTTTTATCTCTTTTACTTTTACTGGTATTTATTGCCTTGCAACTTAATTTTGGTTGCTGTCTCTCTGCTTAGCTGAATGTTGTCAAAATCAAACATAATATATATGAAGTAAGTGCTAAGCTGCCCTTTTTTGTATCTTTGTGGTGATAGATTGTTGTGCCTATTTAGGGGACCTTTAGACCATTATGAGGAAAATGATGAGACACAAAAGAGGCACTGCCATGAGGCTACACTTTCACTTGGTCATGATTTTTCCCTCATAAATCTATGTATTGCACCAGAATAACCATCAGTACTTGAGATGTAAACACATTTATACTTGATTGCAGAAGGTTCATTACTGGAAATCTTTGAAATGGTCATAATTTTCATCTACTTGTCTAAGCATTTGTCAGTGTATACCTCGGGTGTAATAACCAATTAATCATATCCTTGTTTAAATGTTTTTCTTATAGATTGTTTGAGATACTCCACATTCTTAAAAATCAAGATAGTCCATACATAGGTATACCGTATACATTATCATCTGTTTTAGTGTTTCATTTGTCAGTTTGCAAATATATTGAATATCTTAGTAAATGTTGCTGTGCTGAATAAGCATTATAGGACTTAAAATCACTATAAGACATATCTTTGGTAAGGTTTTACTTGCCAACTCTTAGTCATTTCTGAAGAGAAACAATTTAGTTTCATATCATATGCCGATGTGTAAATAGCTCAAGAGTCTTCACAAATGATCTCGTCGTTGAATGAACATGAAGCATATAGTTTAAAGGAATAGAAGTCCTATAAAATTCCCGTACAAAGTATTTTGTTTATGGTACAGATTTTACATGTCAACTCCCATGAACTCAATAAGTTATTAACTCACTTATCAAGTTATCATCTACATAGTCACTGAACTTCATTGAAATTTAATGACTATTTAAGTGATAGTGTGATACTTGGTTAGTAATCAGTTATCATTGGAATAAGTAAAAACAAATTGTCAATGTATCAAGTTAGCCTTATACCCCCCCCCCCCCTCCCCCTCTTACTAGTATCCACTATATGGCCACTGATAATTGATACTTGAGCCTATTGTTGAAGGAGATGAAAATTCAGTTACTTTTGATTAAAATTACCTTTTCAATTCAACCATCCTTACCCTTATTCTGACAATCACTTCAATTTAATGTTTGAAAAAATGAAGTAAATCTCACAGATACCCTATAGATCTCATGGGGTGAAGGGGACAGTTAAACTTTATCAGTGATTTCTGTTCTTACAGACTATATTCTTCCAAATTTATATCAAGAGTTCAAGACCTTCTTATAGTACAGGATTCATGTTATAACAGCAATATATGTGAAACCTACTAACCTAGTCACTAGTTTAAATTACAATTAAAAGAGAAAGAGAAATAGTATGAAAAGCTGATAGGGTGGACAGATCAGGGATGTTGGCTCATTCCAGCGATGTCACTACTTTTGTGCTCATGCTTAGCTTGTCCTGAAACTTGTTGAGTTGTAGTCAATGTATAAAAAAGCTCAAGGCGCGCTGAGGCGATAAGGTATATGCAGCGCCTTAGGCGCGCCTCGTTGAAGTAAGGCGCACTATATAAATAATTGAAAAAAATTGGCAGAATTATGCTTCAGGTGCGCCTCGGGCGCCTCAGGTGCACCTTATCAAAATCTCCTCGCCCAGACCAAAAAAGCGCTTACCCCCTATCGCCTTGCGCCTCAGTGCCTAGGCGCGCTTTTTCAAACACTGCTTGTGGTGCATGTTTATGATCACAAGAGGCTGTTGTTTGTAGTCCTTCAATATGAGAGTAAAACATCCAAGATTCTGTTTGTCATGACTCATGTCTACAAGCACAAACCTCTTTATCCTTTGTAAGTCTGGAGCACCCAAGATTTCTCCTTAGCTATTAAAACTTTCTCCCTTCCTATTAGCTCTTCTTATTTGCTGAACCTGTAGAGCTATGAAAGAAAGTTTATTTACTTCCATGAGACTGGAAATTTATATTGATTGTTCATTACTATCTAAATACATTAAGTGTAGTGTCTTATCTCTTCTTATATAAAATGGTGTGACTTCTTATTTGGGTTCTCATGTCATTGCATTTTTGTTGAACTTCTTGTATATATGGCTTGTAACCTTTTAGTTTCCTGTACGTTTATTGGTATTATTCTTCATTTTCAATCCAGAGGAAAACTGGTGGTCTTGTTATTTGGAGGTCAGGGACATCTGTATCTCTATATCGAGGAGTGAGCTATGAAGTCTCTGGGCGCACATCTAAGAACCATGGAACTCAGGTTTCTGGCCGATTGTTGCTTGATCAAAATCTTACAAAACCTTCACAAGATGATTCTTATGACAGTAAACGTTCTCCTGAAGAGGGCCTCCACAGAAATGATGTTGATAAAAAAGATTCTGAATCTTTAACTAATATGAAGTACGAGGACGAAATAGACAAGTTGTTATCTGACCTTGGGCCTAGATATGCGGACTGGCCAGGTGATAACCCATTGCCTGTTGATGCTGATTTGCTCCCAAATGTAGTTCCTGGCTACCAGCCACCATTTAGATTGCTCCCGTATGGATTCAGACGTACTCTTGGAGTGAAAGAGTCTACATCGTTAAGAAGGATTGCTAGAACACTTCCCCCTCATTTTGCTTTAGGTATGCTAGCTCTTCTACTTACTTTCTTGAAGCTTCTTAGATTTTTGCTAACTGTGTATTGAGGTTGTCTTCAGGCAGAAGTAGGCAACTGAAAGGTTTGGCAGCCGCCATCGTTAAGTTATGGGAAAGAAGTTCCATTGCAAAGGTAGCGCTGAAGCGTGGTGTTCAGCTTACTACAAGTGAGAAAATGGCTGAGGAGATCAAGGTAAGCTAATGGATGTTGATTGCTGTGCTCTATTTCTTATTATTTAAAATTATTAATTTCACTGCATAAAATATTGTTGATAAGCAATTCCTCTTGATCTAAATTGGAGTCTCTCCAGGATTATTGAATCAATGTCATTAATAGTTCAGCAGTTTGATATTGTCCCAAGCGCTGTCCAATTTTACCAAGCTGTTGTTTTACATTGTCTTAAAATATATTGCAGAGGTTGACTGGGGGAGTAATGCTTTCCAGAAACAAGGATTTCATGGTTTTTTACAGGGGCAAGGACTTTTTATCATCAGATGTCACTGAAGCTTTACTAGAAAGGGAGAGATTGGCGAAGGACCTTCAGGATGAAGAGGAACTGGCACGAACTAGAGCCTCAGGCTCATTTATACCTTCTGTTGGAACTGGAGAACATTATGGAGCTGCTGGTACACTCTCTGAAACTTTGGATGCTAATACTAAGTGGGGGAAGAGACTTGATGGTCACGAGGCAGAAAAGGTGCTGAGACAAGCAGAAGTAATGAGGCATGCCAAACTTGTCAGGAAGCTAGAAGGGAAGCTTGCTTTTGTAAGTTCCTAAACTTTCTTTTGATGTGGTGGAAGAGAAAGGCAATAACTTCAAGTGAATTTTCTTTCTCTTCCGCTCTTGTTAGTGACACACTCTTTCATGCAAGGGTGCATGTGCCGTGCCTACACAATTAGTTTTCTTTCTTATAAAGAAGATCAATCTCCCTTGAAGAATAAAATAATTAAGAGTTCAAGAGTGATCAAGTAGCCCTTTCGGGCTTTCAGATTCAATCAAATACCAAAGAATTAGAGAATATTATTTAGGGAAGTACTATATGAGACACATCAAACAGACTCATGGGGTGTTTTGCTCCTTTAGAAGTACTTAGCAGTTGAAAATTCTTCCTTGTGGGAGGAAGCGTTGTCCACAACTAAAGAAATGAATCTGGAAATAGTTCTATAAGAATTTTTTACATGATGTGTTTTTTTCCTACTTGATTATAGTATCAAGTCTATCAACAATTATTTAAATTTTTTTCAGGCTCTCATGTAAAGATTTCATGCATCTAATACAAATGTCACATATAGAGTAGTTAAAATGCCACAGTAATAGACTTTTAATACAATAACATGTCTTTTTGCACACCATATATCACCTACATTTTATACAATCAACCAGGGTTTTCAGGCTTTTGAATAGAAATATCCTTCATGTAATATGCCTTTGTTTAGTACGATTGTTGCTTTATACCTCAGAGATGTTTCTGAAAGTACAAGCAGAATCCCACAACATGCACCTAAGTGAAGATTTTATGAATATGCATAAACTTCTACTCACTACCAAGATGCATTTCAAATGTTGCTGATACACCTCAACCATAGCCAATCTGATTTCTTCTCTTCTCTAAGCTTTCCAGCTGGTTTCTTCTCAAAACATTCTAGAAATGGGGTATAAACCCTGCTCAAGTTTTGAAAGACAAAACAGATTTAATTAAATCCTTTATAATTAATGAAATTATGCTGAATATAATAGTTTAGGAGCCTCGTGTGGGTTAGGATCCACAGAGAGGTTTGTTGCATAGAATGTTTTGCTCCCAAAGGAAGTGAAGTGGAATTTTTGTCCCTGTTTTTTTAGAGGGGGGGGGGGGTTGCTCTCTGCTGGTCCTACCCATCTTTTTTGTCTGAAAAATAATAAATTAACAATAGAGAAGTAAAGTGTGTTTAAAGGTATTAGAAGGAGAGTCTTCATATTCTTCAATCTAAGGAAGCAAGGAATCAATAGGGAATATTGTATATGTTTGATTGAGATATAATTGGGCATTTGGATAGTTGAGGTCAATAAAGAATGTTTCATGCATAGTGTAATTATTCCTGATGCCTGAGAATTTTTTTCTTTTGAATGTGTCCTCACCCAGTTGTATCTCTGTAAGTTATTAATGAATTTTTTTTTTTTACTCGCTAACTCACATTTCATTTCATGACCATGTTCTTTGGTCGGAGCAATATCTTACATGTAGTGTATAATTGTGCGTGCTTCCATGACATAAAGCTCTTAAATTTTCTGCTAGGCTGAACGGAAGCTGATGAAAGCTGAAAAAACTTTGTCAAAAGTGGAGGAATTCTTGAAACCAACAGATCAACAGATGGATTCTGGGAGTATTACTGATGAAGAGAGATTTATGTTTAGAAAGCTTGGTTTGAGAATGAAAGCGTTTTTACTTCTTGGTATGACAAATTACTGAACTTTGTACATTCTTGATCTTGAGATTTTTTTTATTTTTTTTTATCTAGAGATATTAACTGATACAGCTTTGTAAATTTACTGTTTCAGGTAGGCGTGGAGTTTTTGATGGTACAGTTGAGAACATGCATTTGCATTGGAAATACCGTGAGCTAGTTAAGATCATTTTGAAGGCAAAGAATTTTGAAGAAGTTAAAAACATTGCTTTAGCACTTGAAGCTGAGAGTGGGGGCATCTTGGTTTCAGTTGACAAAGTCTCCAAAGGCTATGCTATCATAGTATTCCGAGGAAAAGAGTATAAGCGTCCTCCTACATTGAGGCCGAAGAACCTCTTGACTAAGAGGAAGGCTTTAGCACGTTCTATTGAGCTGCAAAGGCGTGAGGTATTTTTCTGCAATAAGTTACTTATTAGAGGTTGGAGCTAGTGATGTCACTTGAAATTTTTACTGGTTGGAATTTGGAACTAGTAGCTCCACGCTTTTGGATTCTGATGACTAGTGCCAAGTTTAGATTTGTGTGATTTTACATACTTCCTCCGTTCTTTTTTAGTTGACAGATTTTGACGTTTGACACTATTCACAGTCTCTACTTTGACTTGCTTTCATGATTTAGCTAAGAAAATACAGTCGTTTGGGATCTTTTTTATTTTCTTATCAATATATATTTTCAACGTATATACTTTTTAATTGAAGATATTAGCAATTGAACTTTTGCATTAGAAAATTTGATAAAAGTAATGTGTAAACTTAATAAGAACAGAGAAAGTATTTAAATTATTTTCTAACTGATAGTACTAAATAGAATGGAGATGTAGTTATATGGAATGTCTCATTTGATTCCTTTAAAGAAGCCTAATTAGAGGACCTGGATCTCAATATATTCTTATTGGTAGTTAATATTTCTTTGACTCGTGAAGTAGCAGTTGTACATTTACTAGCTGAGTAGGTGACTTTCTGAAGGTTCGTGGTTGTTATACTACAATAATATGTGTGTTCAATTGCTCAAAGAGGTCAACCTTGCAGGTCTTGTGTGGGATTATTTACTTTATAACTGGCTCAGCTGGCCTGGCTTGGTCTAGTCTGGAGTCAATCCTTGGACAACTAGGTTAGACAGGCCTGACTCTGTAACTGAGTTGGCCCAGGACTAGACTAACCCAGCTCGATATAGTATGATGTTATCTTCTTCCATTGTACTCATTTTTTGTACTTCTGCAAGACCCATCCTTTTCTCCGTTCCCCGTTTCTAATATCCTGTTCAATAAGCTATACAAGCACATGATTGCATGTTAACAGTTTGTACCTTTTTCTTTTACCAACTTATTATCTATACTCCAGCTAGTAAATACGGAGTATTTAAACTTGTTTCAAATTTTGTAAATCTTTAACCAAAAGCCTGTATCCTTTGTATGGATTCTCAGTCTTATATTTGCAAAAGATGGGTTGACTCTTAGTTCTCTGCCATAGGATCCTTGTCATTGAGTGCGGGTAACATAGGTCCCTGCTGCAGCAATCTAAAAATGCTATTGTGACGCCATTTTCTTTGCACAATTTTGAGAAACTGGGTTTGAGATTCTGATATTTATTTGTAAAACTGCGTTTGCCTGGCATTTTTGTGCAGTGATTGTGCTTCAAATAACGATAAAGAAAATAAGAAAAAAAAATGAGATTTTTATATTAATTTTTTTTTGTAATTTAAATTTAACTGCTTGAATTCTTTTCTATTTTCTCTCATTTCATTTCATAAGATTATTTTTTCTGGGGAGAGTTGTCTTCATCATAGTACCTTTTTTTTTTTTTTTTTTTTTTTTTTGAGGAAGGGCATCTTCATCAGATTACCTTTTGTCTGTCAATACTTAGTCTTTTATAATTAATCCATTACCATTACTGTTACATACAGGCTCTTTTGAAGCATATTGCACAGTTGCGGCGGAATGCAGAGAAACTGAAATCTGAAATCGTAAGGCTTTTTAAGCAATTACTCCGTATCATATTCTATATTACAGCTTGTATGAACTGTTCCACTATTTCATCTTTTTCTACTCCTAACTGGACTTCCCTTGACTAAACTATATTAGGAACACATGAATGTCATGGATGAGGAACACCAAAAAGAAGAGTTTTATGATAGATTAGATGCTGCGTATTCCACAGAAGATGAGGTCAAATCCTAGTATTTCTCATTTTCTTGTTCTTTAGATGTTAGTTCATCTTTCTTTTAACTGACTGGTATTCTGTAGGAGGAAGAAGATGAAGCATACCTAACAACCTACAGCGATGAAGGTGATGAGGATGAAACTGGGAGCTCTGATGGTATCACTCTGTAAATACGAATATCAGTTTCAGAACAATAAAGCAGCAACATTGCAACAAGTATTGGAGTATACTATTGGAATATTAGCTTAGATAGTTAGTTAATACTCCCTCCATTTTAAAATACTTGTTCCATTTTCCTTTTCCGACCGTTTTTAAATACTTGCTCCATATCCTTTTTTGGAAAGCTTTTATAATATTTAATTCATTTCTCACACTTAGTGGGCCTAACATAATACTCTCTCTCCTCCTATTCTTCCACTATTTTTGCTTTTTACAATTTTTTATTTTCTCAACTACCCCACTACCTCCATATTTTATTACTTTCTCCTAGGGGTGGGACTTCGGTCTGGCAGTTCGGTTTGACCTCAGTTTGAAACGGTTTCGGTTTGAAACAGTTCGGGTTAAAACGGTTTCATTTAGACGGCGGGTCGGTTCAGTTCGGTTTTGATTAGTCACAGGTCGGTTCGGTTTCGGTTTATTTTTGTACGATTTAAATTCGGTTCGGGTCATAAACGGTTCGGTTTATAAACAGTTCGGGTCATAATCAAATCGGTTAGAAACGGGTTGCTTCAGGGGCGGATTTACTCGGGTCAATGCCGGTTCGGTTTTTAAACGGTTCGGTTAATAATCGGGTCGGTTTGAAACAGGTCGGTTCAGGGGCGGGTTTACCCGGGTCAATGCCCGTTCGGTTTATAAACGGTTCGGGTCATGATCTGACCGGTTTGAAACGGATCGGTTCAGGGGCGGTTTTACCGGGTCAACGTCGGTCCGGGTTCATATCGGTTCGGGTCATGAACGGATTATTTTAAAATGGGTCGGTTCAGGGGCGGGTTTACCCGGGTTAATGCTAGTTCGATTCATATCGGTTCGGTTTATACTCGGTTTGGTGCTAAAATCGTTCGGGTTAGTTTGGTAATCGGTTAAATTGGATCGGGTTGAAATCGAGTTCTAAAAAGTGGTTTTGACCAGTTAGCGCGTTTTGTTTTATATCAAGTTGGGACTAGTATTTCCATTTCATTAGCGGGTCGGCATAGGTTGGTGAAAAAAATAATGGGTCGAGTAGAAATTGGGTTTTAAGAGATTTTTGACCGGTTAGCTATTTTCGTTTTATATAAAGTTGGGACTTCGTCACTTTATTTTCAGACATCGGATTATATACAATTACAGAAATCTTCATTTATTCAATTATTCTATATCATGTTAATATGTTATGTTTCAAGTTTGGTTATACTCTTGTTGTTGTTTATTCGATATTATCATATTAGTCTATTACAAATTTATAATGTATTAATGTATTATTGTTTCATTATTAAATATATATTATTAGGTTATCAGCTTCTTGTTGGATTGTTATAGATATCGTGTCATGACCATGTTTTGATGAGTTGCTACTTTGAATACGATAAATCGATTCAGATATCAGATTATATAGAATTACAGAAATTCTCATTCATTCTATATCATGTTAATGTGTTATGTTTCAAATTTTGTTATAGTCTTGTTGTTGTTTATTAAATATTAGTCTATTACAAATTTATAAGGTATTAATGTATTATTGTTTCATTATCAAATATTATCAGGCTATCAGCTTTTTGTTTTAAAGATCGCGTCATAACCATGATTTGATGAATTGGTACTTTGAATACGATAAATCGATAATTGATATTGTAATAAACTAATAATTTAATGTTACGGAACTATATTTGGATGTTTAATTAAAATCACGATTATTCAATTTCCCATTAGTCTAATAAAGTAATAATTGACAATTGTTTGTAACTATTCCATAATTTTGGTGTTAAAGTTATATTGCTGAATTACTTTGTTGTCTTACCCTCTCTAATCACCTTTTAAGATTACGTGCCTACAAGGCTGCAACATATATATGTTGCAACTTGCAAGTTAAAGAAAACGGGTGGGGAAGTAGAAGTATTCAATTAGATCGATCATCAACTGTTTTAAGTTTTAATAATCAGATACATTTATCGATTATCTATACATACCAATGATAGTATGATACCAATCGTACCATACATTATTATTTATTACATATACTGATATACATATAACTAATATACATATAACTAATATACATTAAATATGTCATATTGAATCAATTCCAATTTCCAAACATTTGTGTTTCTTACAATTTATAAGTTACATAAAGTTAAGAGTACAGTAGTGTTTTTATTAGTACGTAGCTATGAATAAAAAAAACATATTATCCAAATCCATTATCCATGATCCGTGTCACCGTCTTATATTAAATATCAGCCATTGATTTGCATGTCATCTAACGACCTATCATCGCACACATTCCAATTCACGATCCGTGTGTTTTCTTTTCCACCAATCAGATCACTCTTACCATCGTCTCTTTAGTAATCTTTTTGATTTCTCTCTCGTTTTCTTAATCCTCTTCTGTAATATTATCAATTTTTTGAAGCCATGGCTGCTAATATGCTCACTGCTCTCTCGTTTTCTCTCTCATCTCCTCTTCCTTCTTCCTTTCTTCTTCTTCCTTCTTCCGTCTATGTTCTCCTTTCTTCCATCTCGTTTCTCCGTCTCCGTCCACCGGCACCACGCACGACGGTTTTTATGGTCAAATTCGACCACGAAACTCTAGATCTAGTTGTTTCATGATCGAATTTGGCCTTTTAAAACCAAATTCAAGGCCAAATTCAGGATTAATATATAAGGTGTTTTCGTTCTTCCTTTTTTTATTTTCTGTTTTTCTTTTTAATTTTTTTTCAAGTTGTGGGCAACGGAGGGGGCCGAGTTAGGGTGGGTGCGGCGGCGGTTAGACTGGGTTCGGGTGGGTGGGGAGGGAGGATTTTTCGAGGGAGGGAGGGAGTTTTATGGTGGGTGAGCAATTAGAGTGAGTTGGGGGGTTTCGAAGATGTTGGGTTTTATGGGGGTGGGTGGGGTGGGGTTACGGTGGGTTTGGGTTTTTTTTTTCGATTTTTTTGTATGGGGTGGGGTGGGGTGTGTTACGGTGACGGTGGTGGGTGTGGTTGGGGTTGGGTCTGGTTTTTTTTTTTTTTTTTTTTTTTTTTTTTTTTTACAGTGACGGTGGTGGGTGGGGTGGGGTTTGTTAAGGGGGTGGGGTGGAGTACGTTACGGTGATGGTGGTAGGTGGGGTGGGGTATGGGTCTGGGTTTTTATTATTTACGGTGACGGTGGTGGATGGGGTGGGGTAAGGTTTGGGTCTGGGTTTTTTTATTTACGGTGGGTGGTGGGGTGGGGTGGGGTGGGTTACGGTAATTATGGTGGGTGCGGGGGTGGTGTTAGGGTGGGTCTGGGTTGACGTTGGTGGGGTGGGGGTGGGTTACGGTAACGGTGGTGGGGTGGGGTGGGGGTGGGTTACGGTAACGGTGGTGGGTGGGGGGTAGTGTTAGGGTGGGTCTGGGGTGACGGCGGGGGTGGTGTTAGGGTGGGTTACGGTGGTGGGTGGGTGGAGGGTGGTTGGACTGGGTGGGTGGCCAAATTTTTTCATTTTTTTATTTAATTTATAACTCCTAATTTAGTTATACAAGAATATAATTTTAATTTTATAATAGCAAAAAAATTTACAAATTTAAATCAATAATTATATGTAAAAAAAATTGTACTGTTAAATTACATTAAACATCAAATATATTTCGTGGAATCTAACAAAATGTTAAAGGCTGTAAATAGTTCAATTTGAATGGAACGGGTTGTAAACGGTTCGGTTTAAATAGTTTGTAATCGGATCGATTTAAACGGGTTGCGGTTTGAAAATAGTTCGGTTTAAACGGTTTAATGGGTTATAACAGTTCGGTTTAAACGGTTAGCGAGTTGTAAATTGTTCTATTTAAACGGTTTTTTCCTACGGTTTAAACGGTTTCGGTTTATAAACGGTTCGGTTTAATTAGTTAGCGGGTTAACATTAATAGGTTCAAACGGTTTCGGTTTATAAACGGTTTGGTTTGTTATTGGTTTACGGTTCGTAACGTGTTAACATTAATTGGTTCGGTTCGGTTTCGGTTTGACATTATACGGTTCAGTTCGGTTTTCGGTTTAAAATTAGCGGGTTATAAACGGTTCGGTCCGTGATGGTTCGGTTCGGTAACGGACGGTTTTACGGTTCGGTTTGAAAAGTCCCACCCCTACTTTCTCCTAAAACTCCGCGCATGGAGAAATGGAGCAAGTATTTAAAAACGGAGGGAGTACATAGTTTGATAAGATGTATAAATTCAGCTGTGTAATTACGAAGTACAGTATTGTAATATTACATTCATTTTTGAGTAATAACATCATGCATCACTTTCTCTCTCCTCCTCTCCCCATCTCATCAATTTCTTCTGAAACAACTTCTCCTCCCTCAATCTAAGTTATTTTAATGGCTTCCTATCATTTTTTTCCCACCATGAACGCCCAAATTAACATAATATCAGAGCGGACGATCCTAGGTTCATAGCTCAATAATTCCGCACAATTTTCAGCTTGAACGTGAATCTCCAATTCTTATTTTCCCCAAAATTTTTTGTTCTAATTTTTTGGTCAAATCAAGTTTGCAATTGAGCAATAGGAGCTTCAATTCGTCCTATTGTCCTCTATTTTCAATTGACAAATTTTTTTGATTCTTAGATTTTACCCAAATTTCTAGGGTTCTTCCAATTTTTCACTCTTTATTGTTCGAATTTGAACAATTAGCTAAAAGTTGTGAGAGGGATGCTTGTTCGACCTTCTGTATTTGTGAAATTTCAACCAATTTTTGGCAAATTTGATCATTTTTGGTGGTTTTATGGATGTTTCGTTCTTGAAGTTTTTCGATCGATTTACGGGTTTGCAAGTTTAGGTTATTAGAACTTCAGTTTTTCGATCGCTCAAATTTCTGGGTTTTATGTTTTGGGTTTAGAAATCGGAGTAAAGTCTCTGGGTTTTGCCGCCGAAATTACAGAAAAGCAATCAGTGAAGTTTAGTTTCTGGGTTCTTCGTTCTCATTGTTGGGTTCTTCGATATTCTTGTTGGTGATGTTCGTAGCCACCGCCGTCTTTGCTGTCACGGTTGTTGTTGGTGTTTGCCCTTTCTTTTCTTCGGTGGTGATTGAAGGAAGTTGGGTGTGTTCTAGTTCAATATTACTTCCCACATTCTTGATTGGCTTGAGACTATCTGGTATAATTCTCATGTTTTCAATCCTTGCTAGCTTGATTGATATTGGATTTGGGTTGTTCTTGATTGATAGTTGAATTGAAGTTTGAGTTGTATTGGTGATTAATATGTTTTGTGATGTAGATTTGATGGGTGATGGTGAAAGTGTCTGGTTGTTTCTAGAGAGTTTGTTCTTCTTGATTTAAGGTAGAATTGATGTATGTTTTGTGTTGTTGGATGTTGATGATGAATATTGGTAATGGTTTGTTGGGTTGATTATACCGATTTGGGATTGTTTCAAAGTAGTGTGATGTTGATATTTTGATTGATTGATGATTATTGGGTGTTGTTCAATGTTGATGGATGTTAATGGAGGTTTTGTAGATTGGAGCAGTTGGTAATTGTTTGTTGGCAGTGTTGGTGTGTTGAAGTTTTCCTGAAATTTCCCTGAATTGTTTCCCTAAATTTCTCTGAATTGTTTTTCCTGAATTTCTCTGAAATTGTTTCTCTGAATTTTGTTCCTGAATTCTTTTCTTCCTGATATTTCTCTTTCTCTTATGAGATTTTGATTCTCTTTATCCCAATATTTTCTCTGATAATTTTTTTAAGATCCTTTGCGATCATTTTCCTTCTATTTTTTTTCAGCTTCTAAACACGTTCATTTACTCTCTTTTATCCTTCCATATTCCCTCTTATTGCTGTGCCCATAGAGGCCTTTATTTGTGATCCATAGAGATCAAGTTTTATGACCTATAGAGGTCCTTTCTTGCCCATTGAAGCTATTTCTCAAAGATCCATAGTGATCATTATTCCTCTCTTTCACTGTTTTTCAGCTTCTATTTCTCTCTCTCTCTCTCTCTCTTTTTTCTCTCCATTCACTCTTCTCTATTGGTGGCTTAGTTGTTGATGCATCTTCAAGCTTAGAATGGATTTCTACCCTTCTAAGCTTGAGGGGGGTAATACGGTATTGATGATTCCAAGGTTGATGGATTTGGTTTGGTAGTTGTGATATGAAAGTTGAGGGTGCTAGAAATGGAAGGAGGCACATTCTTCATACTTGAAAATGATATTCAAGTAGACAACATTAAGTATTCAAAGACATTTTAGAATATTTTTTTGTGCATGCTCAGTTGGTCCAGCTGACTTCTTTGTGCTCTTGGTTCTAATTGGAGTTTAGGGTGTATGTAGTGTGATTTGAAGATGGTTATAATGGTGTGTTTGGAGGATAATTTGTGGTATATTATCCCATATGGGGCAACAATGATTGATGGTGATATTTTGGCACAAGGATATGATGTTTCATGATTGGTGGTGATGTTGGTGATGTTTCATAAGCAAGCTCAGTTGGTCTACTTCATCAGTCCATGATGGTTCTACATTGCTATCTCCTGTTTGGTTGATAGCTCAAGCTCAGTACCATCACTTCTCTTTACTTAGCTCTGTTTCACACTGTCATGGTTGTTCCACCCATTCCAGTTTGAGGGGGGTATTGGAGTATATTGTTGGAATATTAGCTTAAATAGTTAGTTAATACATAGTTTGGTAAGATGTATAAATACAGCTTTGTAATTACGAAGTACAGTATTGTAATATTACATTCATTTTTGAGTAATAACATCATACATCACTTTCTCTCTCCTCCTCCTCTCCCCATCTCATCAATTTTTTCTAAAACAACTTCTCCTCCCTCAATCTAAGCTATTTTAATGGCTTCCTATCATTTTTTCCCACCATGAACGCCCAAATTAAAAACAAGAAAGGTATAAAATATACTTCCTCCATTTTTTTTAGTTGACACTATTTGACTTTTACACTATTCACACACCACGATTTAACTAGCATTTGCGGTTTATAGATACGATAAAACATATTCATGTGAGATCTTGTTTGAATCGTTTCAATGTATATTTTATTAATATCCACTTTTTATAATTTTACAATGTTGATAATTAGAGATATTAATCGTTAAAAACATACGTTGGCAAGCGTGATAATACAAAGGTAAGTTTTAACAGGAACCGTTGAATCTGTAATACCCCGTATTTTTATATGTATTTTATTTAAAATATATACATTTTATACGTATTTTATTTAATATATATTTTATAAGGGTATTTAAATAACTCTAGCATTTTAATTATGATGTTTTAATTATTTATCCCATGTAAATTTGGAATATTTTACAAAAGGAAAAGTCGTTTAATTAATTAATTAATAGAAGTTTGGGTTTTATTTTAGGAATTTATGATTTTTAACAAGTTTTAGTAGGGAAGGGATTAGGAAAAACTAAAGGAGGAAAGTTATGGGTAAAAGGGGAGATAGAGAAGGGGTATAAATATCCCTCTTATGAGCCAATTCAACGTTGCCCAGAGTGGAGAAAACCCAAGGTAAACTTCTCTCCCTTTTCTCTTTATTTTTCTCTTTCTTTTTTTCTTTCTCTCTCCTTCCCTTCCCCTCTTGCCGTGCACACCACCACCGGCAGCCACCAACACCATCGGTGGGCCGCAGGCCACCAGCACCAGCCGGCAGCAGCGGCGACCACCGGCAGGTGGCGCCGGCCCCCCTGCTGTCGGCAGCCCTCTCGAAAAAAAAAAAAAAAAAGGTTTTTCTTGTTTAAAAATCAAATCTTTATTACCTAAAACTAATCTATGATATAGTCTAATTATAAATTATGAGTTTCGAGGTTTAATTTTGATGTTTGGTTATTGTAATTGTGTGAATTAATTTTCAGATTTGGTTTTTAATTAGGAAATTTTGACTTTTACCACCAAAAAATTTTGACAAATTGTTTTTTACCACCTACTATTTTAAAAGTTTTATTTTACCACCAAATAAAAAAATTAAAGTTGTTTTTTACCACCAAATTACAACTCCGGTGACTGAAAAACGCAATGGGTCCCACTACAATGACTACTTTTTGATTTTTGTTCGTTTTGATCACGATTTTCCGGCCTATAAAACCATTGCTTAATCATTCAACGATTGAAAAACATCAATTGTTCCCAATTCTCTCAAATTACAACATAAAGCTCACGGATTCAGCCACAAACATCAATATTCCACATAATTTTTTACGAATTGGGTTGAAAAGTGAGAATTGAAGCAGTTGAGGTAAGTCGTTTTTTCGCACATTTAATTACCTGATTTACTTGAATTGATTAAATAATTTTGTTCGAATGTTCATATAATTTGAGATAACGAGGTAGTTAATCCACAATTTGTTGCTACAACTTAGCAATTAAAACCCAAATTGTGTTTTTGTAAAATTAGGGTTCATGTTAAGTTTGAAATTAGGGGTTTTGTGAATCAATGATTTGCATTGAAATTAGGTTTATGAAATTGTAATTAAGCTGAATTGGTACAACTACTGAAGTTGTTAAGTGTGATTTTGCAGGAGGTAAAGTCTTCTTTAAGTTTTCCTTCAAGAGAGAGAAAATGTAAGTGTGGAGTTCTCTTTGCAAAGTTGCTTCAATCTTAGTGACTCGATATGCAAAGTTTTTGACTTCACAAATCTCACATCATACACCTTAAATGGACATTTCACTCTTTTTGCAAACACACAAAAGTACCTTTCGCTGTCAGATTCTCGAATCGTTGATGGTGAAATCGAAAAAGTCGCATGCTTTCAAGTCCCCCCCCCCCCTTGTTGAAAGTGACGAACTCAAGGCTGGGTTGTGTGGTTTGTGTGGTTCAGGTCTTCGTCTTTACGCAAACAATTGATATGAAAGCTCGAAGAAAAGTAAAAAAATTGAAAGAGAAAAGTCAGAAATTAAAAGTTAAGGTGAGAGAGCAAAATTCAGAGCAGTTAATGAGAGGAAGGTGAGAAAAGTGAAGGAAATTCAACTCTGTTGCTGGGGTTATTCAAATAGGAAAAATGAATCAGGGTGGGTAGCATGTAATTTGGATGGAAAGGGTAAACAGTGGGACCCATTGCGTTTTTCAGTCACCGGAGTTGTAATTTGGTGGTAAAAAACAACTTTATTTTTTTTATTTGGTGGTAAAATAAAACTTTTAAAATAGTAGGTGGTAAAAAACAATTTGTCCAAATTTTTTGGTGGTAAAAGTCAAATTAAAAAGCCCCAATTTTTGAAACCCTAGGTTCTTGTTTCATGATTTATTGAAAGATTATGATGTATAATAGGGTAGGCCTTTGTTTTAAGTGTCTTAAAACCAAATTACAACAAGATTTAAGTATAATGAAGTGCTGGAGTTTTATGTAGAACACTTGATATTAGGTTTCTTGAAGAAATTTTAATTACCCATTAATTGGGACTTAATTTATGGTGTTTTAAATATAATTTCAGCTTATTCTAATTAAATTATGAAGGGTTTAAAAATAGTATATATTGCTGGAAA
Source organism: Chenopodium quinoa (assembly GCF_001683475.1). Classification (NCBI taxonomy): domain Eukaryota; kingdom Viridiplantae; phylum Streptophyta; class Magnoliopsida; order Caryophyllales; family Amaranthaceae; genus Chenopodium; species Chenopodium quinoa. The sequence goes on from NW_018745461.1 coordinate 803,033, forward strand.
TTTGTTTAGAGTGGATATTAATACTCTACTGTGGATTTAATGTGTAGGAGACTTTAAAGTAAGCGATTTCTACTAGTCGTGGCAGTTTTAATAACGTACTCAAGGTACGTACACGTACTTAGCATAATTTGGTGATGTAGAATCATGCTAGGTTTGTTTGTAATTGATTATAAGTAGAATCACGCTAAGGTATATGTATGGAATTGTGAAATTATGGTGTTTGTGATAAAATGGTGAAGCATGAATTATTTGTGATGGTTTATGGATTGGAAAATTGTATTTTTGGCATGTTGTGTTTGAACCACATTTTTATTTATGGCATGTTAGAAGGCATGATTAATTAAACTACATGTTTAACTATGTTTGGAATATTGAAAAGGAATTTTATTATGGTTCACATAATTTTTATTGATGCTTTAAGCATGAGGAAGGAGCTATATAAGTGTTTATGCACACAAGGAATAAATTGTATGATGGTGCCTTTGTGCACTTAAGGTGTTTTTAACACCGAGGGATAGGATTTTTGGCGCATTATGCGTTTAAGGTGTCTTTGACACTGAGGTAGAATTAAAAAGGGTTCAACATTAAATAATATGTGGTCACTAATTATTCAAGAATTAAATTGGTATGTTTGTTTGATTGAATAATTATTGTTGATTGAATTATTATGCTTTGAGAGTCATCACCAAGTCTAATAATATGTAAATAACGTAAAGTGAAAGAGATTACGCACCAAAACTCTTGGAACGTATATACCTTGAGTATGAACAATGGGGGGGGTTATGGGGTTTTATATTTAACCATAACTTCCAACGGAGTACAGGACGCTGTATATTCCTTTTTATTATTTATTATGCGCAGGAATTCCGCCACCTTTGTGTGGTTTTGTCGCTGGCACAGTTAGCTCCCGTGCCAGTTAACCTCAAATTTATTTGGGGGAGGTTAATAGGTGGAAACCCGTTCGATGCGTAATCAATGCAAAATGAATTAATTGGGGTCTAGTCATTGTATTGTGTTGATTGGTATTTGTGAACAGGTGCAATGAGGTAAGTGTGTGTTGATAGGTGAAAGCATGTTAGTGTGGCTATTTTACGCTTATGTACTCAGCTTTGCTGATTGTGTGTGTTGGTGTTTTTGGCCATGTATTTACCTTAGCCCTATGATGACCCATTTTTAATGGAGAGTAGTGGAAGCAAGTAGAGATAAACTTTTCAGGTATTGAAGCATGATCATGATGGGGCATGAGTGAAGAGTGAATCCTATTAGTTTTCATTAGATTACAATGTGTTTTATGCTTTATTTATTTATGATATATTATGTGTGGACTAACGTAAAGGTTTGATTTGGGAACGGTTTTTGAATAAGGGTCTTTAATGGTTCCAAGTTGTAGTTTGATTTTATTTGACTTGTCCGTTTGGTTTTAAACTTTATTTTCGTTTGGTTGACTTTGGGTTGACTTGTTTAATCGGTTTTAATTTTGAGTCTTCCGCTGTGTATCTTTGATAATTGTCTTAGTCATTTTCACGGTGGCGGTAATGTCTTAGTTATTCCTAAATCATATTTTTAAAAGAGTAGAATGAGTATTTAAAGAAAGGAATTTCTAGGGTGTTACAGAATCCCCTAAATTAGGTTGTGCATTCACATTATATTTTCCTTTAATGTTTCACATGTGGGATTAGATGAGACAACTGGCACATTTGACAAGGGTGGAGTGATCATGAGGGCAAGCATTCCCTGTCTCTTTCTTATATGAGTCGTGAGGCGAGTTTTGAAGCGTGCTCCCTATGAAGCTACATCACAAAGACGACTGTAAATAATTTTAAAATTGCAATACTGGATGTTCAATTCGGACACAAAAGTAGTGTATAGAGGCGAGTAGCATAGGAGCTCTTTTTTTTCCCTTTTTTTATGGGAAGTTATTTTAGTATACTTACTCGCTTAGTGCCCGTGTGATGCACGTATTATAAATCAAATTAGTAATTTTTTTAAAAAAAACATTATTAATTTTCATAGTAAAAAATAAAAAATAAAAACAAAGATAATTCAATTAGTAAAAAAAAAAAAATAAAAACAAAGATAATTCAACTAGTAATTAAGGGTTCATTTTCACTAACACATTAATTATCAAATTTTGTTCAATCGTAATAATGACCGATAAGTACAAAAATTAAGAAACATAATTTCAATAGTATTTTTTTTAGGGAAATTTGAATAGTATTTTATGTCATTTTTATTTCTTTTATTTTTTTTATAATATTTTTTTAATTGAAAATTAAATGAATTATTATGCTCCCGTAGATAAAATAAAATAAAATAGCCTTATATTTGACCCAGTACTATATACATTTTCCTAAGTAAATCATTGTGTCAAAAACAATTACTTTTGTAGTAATAATTAATCAACAACTAATTGAATATACAACACAAATATATATAGATATAACCAATATTGAAAAATTTTATGCGAATAAAAGATATTTATTAATATTTTTTAAAATAAAATACATATTTTATCAACTAACCAGGCTTGTGTAAATAAAAAAAAAAAAAAAAAAAAAAAAAAAAAAAAAAAAAAAAACCTAACCAGGCTTGTAATATATATATTTTACAAACATGTATTCTTATAATGCAATTATTTAAATTTTGAATATTATCATTAAATTAGTAAAAAAAAATATATGAATATTTAATGGTTATAGAAATGAGAATATTCTAAACAATTTCTCTAAAAATTATTTAAGCGTAAATTACTTCCCTATTTGCATCGGAATAAAAACTTATTTTCACCATATTGTCCGGTGGTATAATCCTCTTTTCAAGTACTAGTGGAGGGGTATATATGTCCTTTTATATACTAGTTGAGGGGTACATGTGTAATTTCCTCACAAAACAATAAATGCAAGTTGCAAACAGTAATTGGATAGCTCGCCAAAGATAATGAATAAATGACCACTTTTTCGATATATTTAGAGAAATGCCACCAAATTAACAAAAAATATTTTATCTGACAGATAAAATTGTATTTGCCCGTAGAATTGGTAGAAGCTTCATTATTTTTTTAAAAAAATTTTATTTAACAAAGAACCACTAACGATGATAGCGGTTCTATACATAATTATATGTGAACTTGAATGTATTTAAAATAATTAATAATATTTATAACATGAAAAAATATTGAATTATTAAAATTGAATTATTTATTATGAGAGAATAATAATAATAATAATAATAATAATAATAATAATAATAATAATAACAACGTTTTTAAACCAATACTTATAGAAAAATAAGGGAAATTATCTTTGGTAACACTAAACTTTTAAGTTTTCTCAGTGGTGAATTGCAAAAAAACTTATTATCTTTGGTAAACTCAAATTTATGATTACCAAAGAGAATAGCTATTTTCATATAAACTCACTAACCATGGTTAATTTCTTTTATTTTTTAATAATTAAATTTATAAAAAAAAAAAAAACAAAAATCAAACCTTTCATATCTCTCCTCTGACCGAACACCAAACCAGACCACCACCAACGCCCACACCACCTGGACCACCACCAAACGCCCACACCACCCGACCACCCTTTCTTCTCTCTCCTTTAAACAAACAGTATCCTTCTCAACGATTCCCGTCGGCGACTCTCATCTCTTGCCCTGACGCCACACCCAATACAACGCCTAGAAACCTAGTCTTTCCTCCTCAAATCCGCCGCTAGAAGACTACTGAATTCGACGCACCGAACAACAAATTTGTGTGTGGTACCAAAGAATGGCTGATGAAAGGAAAGGAGAGAGAAAGAGAGATCGGAGAAGAAGAGGGAGGTAAGGGGTGCGGTTGAGCTTTGTACGAGTGGCCACGATTCAATGATTAAATAAATCAACGGCTTATAGTTCTTGAAATTAATGATGTTTTTCGTGATGTACGGTGAGGATGAAGAACATGGGCTGCCGTTTTAAGTTGTGGGTAATTGTGTGGTATTAATGTTGGAGCGCAGGGGTTTCGAAAGGGAGGAAGAGGCGGCAATCCGGCAAAGGCAAGGTGGTCGAGTTAGGGTGGGGGATATGGTAAGGGGGGTCGTTTCGTGTGTGGGGACTCCAATGGCTGCCGAATTGGGGGAAAGCCAGGATTCGTGGGTATTGTCGCCGACTGGTGGAGTGGCAGACTGGTGGAGGGAGAAAGTGGGGTTTTTTTTTATTTTTTATAAAATAAAATTATTATGTTGTAAAAAAAACATTTTAATTGGTTGAGGCTATTAAGTTAGGGCATTTTTGGAATTTCATATTGTTTTTATTAAAAAAAAGGTTAACCATGGTTAAGAATTTATAAAAATTATTTCACTAAGGTTACCATTGAAAATTATAACTAATTAGAGTTTACCAAAGATAATAAGAATTTTTACAATTTACCACTGAGAAAATTGAGAAATATAGTGTTACCAAAGAGAATTTCCCAAAAATAAAAAAAACTAGGTTCATAAGCTGAAAACCGCGCCGTTTAATTACCCATGCCCCAAATTCAACCCCAAAAAATAATAGAAAGATTACAATATATCTATGAATTTATACATAATTTGGTAATTTATAATTAATTTCACTTAATTTGTTAATTTATAAATAATTTCACGAAATTTGTTTTTATATCTATAATATAAATATTTTAAGAAAAATTGATTTTAATAATCTCAAATTTGGCTAATTTTCTTTAAGTAATCTCGACTTTTGATTATTTTTGAATTATTTCAATTGTATACATTATAAATATTTCCAAATTCTATATTTATATAATTTAGTTGTCTTTAAATTATTTGTAGAAGGGTCTTATTTATATTGTTGCAGCAGAAAATATAAATTTACAATTGTTACCTGATGATGTTGTAAGTCACTCGGTACTACTATTGGAATATGGGACAATTTTTTTTTTTTGAAACCAATTGCAGGGATGTAATGAGGAATGGGTATTAGATAACAAAGAAACAATGGAAAGAAACTTGCCCTAATATCTTACCTCAAGAAACTCTTTTATTTGATTGGTAAATTGCATCTATATAAAAATTCAAATGAAAATCCTTACACTAATTTGTATAGAGATGCAATTTATCAATCAAATAAAAGAGTTTAATTTATTATATATATATATATATATATATATATATATATATATATATATATATATATATATATATATATATATATATATATATTTGGTATTATATTGATAAAAAAGATTTGTAATAATTAAATCTACATATTATTTCAAATTATTTTTAAGGCATTAATCAACAAACATACTTTGAAATTTTAAAATTATCTTTGGTCACAACCCATTAGAGCCTGAACAACAATAAAATGACATTCAAATTTTAATACAACCATTAGACACAATCTATTCTCATACTTAAATCATTACTAATCTAATTTACTAAATCTAAAATGTTGAATTTTTTTTCTCTAAAAATCTAACTCCATACATCAAATCTCTTGTTATAGTTGTTTTTTTTTTTTTGTTTTTTTTTTATCATTCTTCTTTAACTTTATAGGACAAAATTACAATTGTATCCCTCCTAATTAAGCCAACCTTTTTGAATCAATTTTAAATTAGTTATATAATATATGATAAAAGACTAACAAAAACAAAAGGTATGTACTAATTTTAACTTTCTATTAGAATAAATAAATCGACATAAATAATTTTTTTTATTTCACAAAACATATACAAAGTATATCATTGTCATATCTTAATGGTTAATTCCGTAACATAGCTTTACAAAAATAAATAGAAATTAATAATACAAATTGTTTGTATATATTATAAAATAATATTAAACATAATTTATTTAAAATACATCAACATATAGAAGAAAAACAAGATCACGATGCAGATGATTAGAAATTTTTATAAAATTCACCATCTCTTCAATAGTCAAGTCAAGTGCATAAACATGAGGATGAACATGTCCTTACACATAAGAATTGCAAGTTAATAGACAGATTTCAAAACAAAATAAAGGAATTTGGAATAATTTTAAAAATTAATATCCTAAATCAACCAAATAAAAAAAAAATACACTATATAAATTTAAATAACAATACTTATTACATCGGGAACTACATGAACATAGAACCATATTTCATTTTTTTCTTTCTTTTTGTTCATTTCCCGATCAAACTCTTTTACTTTAATTTCAATTAAACTTGAATTCTTGATTAATTAACCAAAACTTTTATTAGACCCATGTTTCTTTCTAAAAACAAATTAAAAAAAACTTACTCATATAAATATAGAATTTGGAATAATATTCATATTGTATATAATTAGGATCATTCAAAAATAATCAAAAGTCGAGATTATTTAAAGAAAATTGGCCTAATTTAGGATTATTAAATCCAATTTTTCATAATATTTATATTATTAATATACAAACAATTTTTGGGAAGTAGAGTATAATATATATATTTTTTTTAAATAAGGTTAATCGAGCCCTATCCGAAGGTTTATATCACAGGAAACATAAGGGAGTGGGATTTGTCACTAGTGAGGATGAGACCTCGCACTTCGAGGATGCAAGGCGACTTATTGTGCCACTGCACCAGGAGGTCTCCCTTATAAGAGTATAGTAATAGTACTAGTGAGAATGTATCTTTTGCTGGAATATTATTACTCCAAAACTTTTGACTTTTGCTAATATAGTAATAGTTAGGAGGTTTAAGAAAGTCAAATTACAGGCTGGCATGAAGCCTTGACATTTTTCATTCTTGGACCCAGTACTATACTCGTATTAAAGAAGCCATGAAAAACAATTCATCTCAACTAATGTGGTCTGCTCATCTTGAATGGTAAAATTTGTTAATATAATCTTACAAAATTCAAGTTAATTATGAGAAACATTGGGACTTAGTGGCAGAAAATGTGTACAAGGTGGACCTTGATGCTTTGAATGGTAATGGCCTCCCGGAAAATTTAAATGAGACTTTTATTGTCCTTATTCCAAAGATTGATAATCCGGAGCTTGCTTCTCAATTTCTCCCCATTAGCTTGTGCAATGTGGCATATAAAATTATTACGAAAACCATAGTGAATAGAATCAAGCCAATGATGCCTCATTTAACCTCTTGTACTCAAACAAGTTTTGTTCCCGGAAGACAAATTACATACAATATTGTCATCGTTCAGGAAGTTACTCATACTATGAGAAATAAAAGAAGTGGAAAGGGTCTTACGGCGATTAAAATAGATTTTGAGAAGGCCTATGATCGGCTTAGGTGGGATTTTATTCGGGATACTTTGTATGAGATTCGGTTTCCTCCCCTTATGTTAGATCTTATTATGGAATGCATCACTACCTCCTCTATGCGGGTAATGTGGAATGGAGAGCCTACACAAGTCTTCAAACCGGGACGTGGCATTCGTCAAGGTGACCCTTTATCACCGTATATTTTCGTGTTATGTATGGAAAGGTTAAATCAACTTATTGAGGAGTCAATTATTCAGAATTTATGGAAGCCTATTTATGCTAGTAGAAACGGTCCTAAGCTTTCGAATTTATGTTTTGTTGATGACATAATTTTATTTGCAGAGGCAACAGTTGAGCAAGCAATTGTTATTCAAGAATGCTTGGCACGAGTTTGTAGTGCATCCGGGCAGAAGGTAAGCTACTCCAAATCAAGAACGTATTTTTCTCAAAGTATGCGTACGAAAGAAATTATTCCTATCTGTCATGCTTTGGGGATTGATGAAACTGATGACTTGGGAACATATCTTGGCATGCCCACTCTCACAAGTAGGGTGACCCGAGATACTTTTGCTTATCTTTGTGAGAAGATTGACCGGAGACTTGCAGGATGGAAATCAAAGTATGTTTCTTTAGCTGGTAGAATCACTTTGGCAAAAACTACTCTGACCACTATGAGCTCCTATGCAATGTAAACGGCAAAAATTCCCCGTTCGATTTGTGATGAGATTGATAAAAAAACGAGGCGTTTTATTTGGGGAGGGGATGAAGAGCACCGTAAAATACATCTTCTTTCTTGGGAGTGCCTTCAAAAGCCTAAAGAACATGGAGGTTTGGGTTAAGATCTTCAAGGCAATTAAATGCGACTTTTCTCACCAAGCTTGGTTGGAGGGTGTTGACGGAGCCAAATGCTTTATGGGCTCGTGTGCTTCGATCTAAATATTGCAAGGGGAGGTGCGACATCGATATGTTCGAATCCAAGGCAAATATGTCTAATGTATGGAAGGGTATTTCGGAAAATGCTAAATATATAAGTGAGGGCTCAAGGGTAGCTATTAATAATGGTGCCACAACTCTTTTTTGGGACCATAATTGGGCTATGCCGAGTCCCCTAAGGCTGCTGCCATCATGGATATTCCAGAGTGCTTGGATGGTGCTACGGTTGAAGAATTGTGGGATGATGTGAATGGATGGAAATGGGACATGTTTGCAGATTTATTACCGGCTAACATCTTGAGATTAATTGAAGCACATGCTCTTCGCAAAGACCCTTCAGTTGGAGATATGCTCTATTGGGGGAATGGTGTGAAAGGAAAATTTACAATAAAATCAGCTATGCAAATTATCAAGAAAGAGGACGATATAGGTGATGATGGTTCTTGGAAACTCATATGGAAACTAAAAGTGCAACAAAGAGCAAAGGTCTTTCTTTGGTTGGCTATGCATGACCGCATAATGACAAATTCTAATCGTGTTAAGCGTAATTTGACAAACAGCCCCTGGTGTCTGACTTGCCACAACCATGAAGAAACTACTTTGCACGCATTGCGTGATTGTAGAGCTGTTCGAGAAGTGTGGAGGCAAATTGGAGGTCCTGCTGTTAACCCGGGATTTTTTCATGGTAATTTGCAACAATGGATTGCAAGGAATATTAAGGTCCAGACTTGAAGTGATCTGTCCCCTGAGATTTGGCCTACGTATTTTGCAATTACCATTTGGTGGATTTGGAGATGGAGGAATAATGTTGTGTTTGATCGTACTCAAGAAACTCCAATTGATGTTAATCAGTTTTTGCTGGCTCGATTTGAGGAAGTATGGCGTGTGCTAGGAGAGGATATTCACAACAGCAACCAGACTACTAATGTGAGAACAGAAGCCTATATTAAGTGGCAAGCACCCCCAGTTGGCTGGCTAGCATTGAACACTGATGGAGCAGCTAGAGGAGCATCTGGGCCAGCTGGAGGTGGAGGCCTAATACGTGACTCTACTAGTAAGATGCTGCACGCTTTTTCGCTGAAGCTGGGAGATTGTAATGCCTTTATGGCAGAGCTGAAAGCAATTGAATATGGGTTGGAGCTTGCAAAACGCATGAGAGCAGCCAAGGTTCAAGTTCAATTAGACAGTCAAGTAGTAGTGGCTGATTTTAATAATGAAGAAAATCACCGAGGACAAGGTTTTCATATAATCAGAAGATGTAAGCAGCTTATTGAAGACAACAGTTGGCAAGTGCAAGTGCAACATATTTATCGAGAAGCAAATAGAGCAGCGGATTGGCTAGCCAACCAAGGTGTCGCCAGAACAACAATACAGAGTTGATTCAATTCCCACCTATTGAACTAGGCCGAATTCTTCATGATGACATCGTTGGGGTGGCCTTGCCACGTTTAATTATTGTATAGTTTTATTTTTATGCTTTTTTCCCGGGGCATAGCCCCTCATTTGCATAAAAAAAATGGATGATGTTTTACTCTAACGTATTGTGTCAAATTACTGTTAGCTTTATAAGGATAACCTTTTAAAGATGGTCATTATGTGTAATAATTAATGATATAGTGATAAAAAAAAAAAAATACAAAGATCACACTACATGATTTTAGGGTAGGTAATTAATTTTGCAAAACAATCCAAATTATATCCAAAATTATTAGACTTGCCCATTTAATTTACAAAATACCCCGAATAGTGTTATGATAGTTGTTAATAGACACTTATTTATCATTTGTTCTACTCCGTATCACTTATTTATTTGTTGGAGTTTTTTTTTAAAATTTTTTTTTTATTAAATTAAGAATAGTTTAGGTTTTTTTGGAAAATATTATGCATAGCCCTTAGGGCTACATATAATGATATAAGCATTAAATTTACATTTGAAAATCGTAAAAAGTTAAGAAATCATCAAAATATAAACACTAATAACACTGATTTACATGTGTTTTTGTCATGAATTCCTAATTTTATATAATTTTCCAGAGTATATTTAATGCTTATATATAACCCTTAGGCCTTAGGGCTACATATAACATTACCCTTTTTTATTTTTATTTTTGTAAATTCTTTCTTAAAATTTACTCCATTCAACCTTAAGGGTTTGTTCACATTTACTGAACTAAATTGGATTGAACTGGACTGAATAGAGGTGAAATGAATATTTTTTTAAGAGAAGGAAATTAGGAGTTAAATTGAATTGAAATTAAGCTGAAGTGAATAGACTTTAAGTATACACTCTTGTTCAAATCATACTCATTAAACTATTCTCCATTATTTGTGTGTACGATTTGACCAATAGTATTATATTGTACAGTTGTACACAGTAGAACAATAGTACGGTGTAGTTTTTATTTATTAAAAAAATATACTTCCTCCGTTCTTTTTTTATTGCACCATAAGGGGTTTCACGTTTGCCAATGCATTACTTTGGCTATTAATATCTTTAATTATACTTTTGTAAAAATTATAAAAAATTGATATTTGAAAAGTAGATTTCGAGACGAATGTAACTAGATCCCACATAACTATATTTTTCCTAATGGATAAATTACAAAAGATGGTCAAAGAAGATCAAGTGAATAGTGTAAAAGTCCTTATGGTGCAATAAAAGAAAAACGGAGGAAGTATATATAATGTCAAATACTTTGACTGAAGAGTAGAAAAAAATGAGATTTGGGAGAACTTTGAATGTTAAAGAATTCAAATATTCTGTATAACTATTGTAGGAAGACTTTCCCGGTCTTCTTCTCCCTCAATCTACATCTCTATGTCTCTCCTCTCTTTCCAAAACATTTCCTCCTCCCCTCTCTCTCTCCAATTACCAAATGGAAATGGTAATCCTTTTCTTCCTCACACTCCTTAGTTTCACTACAACCTTTGCTGATGACAAATCCGCCATGGATGACTTCTTGAAAGCCTTCGGATCATCTCCTCCTTCTGGGTGGGACTCTGCTACAGATTTTTGCAAATGGAAAGGTGTAAACTGTGATAATGGCAACAGGGTTACCTCCATTAATCTTGCTTCTCTATCTCTGAAAATTACACTCCCTTCTTCCATTAATACCCTCTCTCAACTCACCACTCTTTCTCTTCAAAACATTGAATTAATCGGCCCTTTACCTTCTTTAGCTAATCTCACTCTTCTTCAAACTGTTTTTCTTGATAATAACAATTTTACTTCAATTCCATCTGGTGCGTTTTCTGGGTTGTTTTCACTTCAAACTCTTTCCCTCTCTTTTAATGAAGACCTTGCGCCATGGCAATTTCCTTCCGAGCTCACTGATTCTCCAAGTTTGAGGAGTTTCTATGTTAATAATGCAAATATGGAAGGCCCGATTCCAGATGTATTCGGGTCGTTTCCTGGATTGCAGAATTTGAGATTGAGCTATAATAATTTGAGTGGGTCTTTACCCGGTTCGTTCAACGGGTCTGCAATTCAGAATTTCTGGGTTAATAATCAGGTTGGTGGGTTGTTAACGGGTCCGATTGATGTTGTTTCGGGTATGACCCAGTTAGCTCAGGTATGGCTTCATGCTAATTCATTTACTGGTTCAATTCCTGATTTATCTGCTTGTACTGAGATATTTGATCTTCAACTTAGGGATAATAAGTTTACTGGGATTCTTCCACCTTCAATTGTTAGTTTGCCTGAATTGGAGAATTTTACTATTAATAACAATAGCATTCAAGGGCCTCTTCCTGATTTTCCTAAGACTGTTGAAGTACAATTGAGAAATAATCACTTTTGTAGGAATGTTACTGGGGATTGTGATCCTCAGGTTACTGCTTTGCTTAATATTGCTGGGGCTTTAGGATATCCAATTAAGTTAGCTGATGCTTGGATTGGTAATGATGCTTGTAATAGCTGGATTTTTGTGACCTGTGATTCGAGCCACCGTGTAGTTAGTGTTAATTTCGCGAAACAAGGGTTTTCGGGTACCATTTCCCCTGCATTTGCGAATTTGACATCGTTGACGGAATTGAATTTGAGTAATAATAATCTGAATGGCACTATCCCTGCTTCTTTAGCTTCCTTGCCCAAGCTTAAGAAGATTGATTTGACAAATAATGACATTAGTGGGAAAGTTCCGCGTTTTAGTCCTGGGGTGATTTTGCTCGTTTCTGGGAATAAGAATATTGGGAAGCATGTTGCTCCACCTGGTTCTCCGGGTTCTGGGGGAAGCTCCTCTTCTGAGTCGGGTGGGGGTTCAAAGAGTTCTTTTATTCCCTATGCTTCAGTGGCTGCGGTGGTGATCACCGTTGTTGTTCTCATGATGTTTATGTACAAGTGTTACAGGAAGAAAAGGCAACGGATAGAATCCCAGGAAGAGGGGGAGAGTTTCTCACAACTGGCTCCTAATTTTCCTGTGAAATTTAGTTATCAAAGCTTGATGGATGCAACTAACAATTTTGATGTTAAGAAGAAACTTGGGGTCGGTGGCTTTGGTTCTGTTTTTGAAGGAAGTTTGAGGATTGGAACAAAAATTGCAGTAAAGCGTTTGGATAATCTTGGACAAGGACGAAAGGAATTTTTAGCAGAGGTTCAGACCATAGGCTGCATACACCATGTGAATTTAGTGAAATTGGTTGGATATTGTGCTGAAAACAAACACAGACTTTTGGTTTATGAGTACTTGAGTAATGGTTCATTAGATAAATGGATTTTTAGCGCAAATCCAAGAGGCATCCTTAGATGGGATGCTAAGAGAAAGATCATCTTGCAAATTGCAAAGGGGTTGGCGTATTTGCATGAGGAGTGTCAAAAAAGAATAGCTCATCTAGATGTAAAACCCCAAAATGTACTTCTAGATGACGCCCTTAATGCCAAAATATCTGATTTTGGTCTTGCAAAACTTTTTGACAAGGATGAAAGTTATGTAATGACTCAAATGAGAGGAACTCGAGGGTACCTTGCCCCTGAATGGTTAGGTCGAAAGATCACAGAGATAGCGGATGTGTATAGTTATGGGGTTGTAGTCTTAGAAGTAGTGTTTGGGAGGAAGAACTTGGACTACTCTCAACCTGAGGAAAGCACTCTCATCCAACTGGTCAAACAGAAGGTTGAGGAGTGCCAGTTGTTTGATCTACTAAACGAATGCAATGAGGATACAAGGCAAAATGTTGAAGACGTTGAGAAGATTATAAAAATTGCATTGTGGTGTTTGCATACAGAGCCAACTCGACGTCCTGTCATGTCAATGGTGGTGAAACTATTGGAAGGACATGGAGGTGCAATAGCTCTAGAGGCTATTACTGACTATTCCTGTGCAATTTTGAACACAGATGGACACCCATCAATTGAGCCAATAACCCAACTTTCCGACTCAGTTTTATCAGGACCCAGATGAGGAAAGTGTTGCGATCCTGATTGATAAGTTACGTTGGCCATTGTTGTGGAATAAGTCAATTATTTAGCTTCATCATAGACTAAAGAAGCTGGATGGGGCTCTAAGGAGTAACTTGACTGGACAGATTAAAGTTACTCTGTATAATGTAATTTTTTGGTTAGTTTCTATTTAGAGGACTTGTAATCTTTGATTTGTACTCTTTTTTAGTAGAATATCAAAAAATATGTAGCTTGAAATAATATGGGAAAGTACAAGGGATAATCCAAAACATTACATTTTATCAACGGGAAGAGACCAGCAGTATGGACCGTACCTATAACACGAGTAACCTCGTAAATGGGTGAGAATTCGACTAACTCGATATTATCCTTTACACTTCCGCACAGAAGAATAGAAAAGTGACCGATCAATCCAGTTTCTAGTATGGCATCCTTGCTGGGAATTTACAGAGCTCTCTAGGCATAAATTCATATATATGCATCCAAGTTTGTCAGAAAATCTGGACTATATTCTGTTTCTGTCAATATTGTTATAGTTCAATTTTCTGTTTTCTATTTTACCTTGACATTTGTGAATGAAAGGCTAGTTCACTTAAGTTTCAGTGCATTTTGTGAATGCGAATAGTAAGAAATGAAGGTTCTCTTATGATTATCCATTTTGGATTCCTGGAAAGACAATTCTTGATGTGTTTAATATTCTCCAGGTTATGGATCTTTATCTGGTTCTTTCTCCTCACTTGATATTGGGAAAAGTTAATATATCACTCATATCCCACCATGCCACAAGGTGAGATACCGTGTTACAAGCTCTTTTAACGCATGAGAACTTACAAGCACCACGGTTGCTGCCCAAAATTGAAGACTCTTTATTGATCATGAGATTTTAGTCATGAGATTTTTATGAGACTTCAGAAAAGTATCAGTTAGAAAATTTTAATTATGATACTTAATCTGTCATTTTTTGTGTACAAAGACGAATCCTGGACGGAGGACCTTCGTCTTGTACATAGGCTCCCTTGAACTAGGTGTTACCCATGCTCCATTGGTGCTCATTTAAGTTGCTCAATTTGGGTTATTTTTGGTGGTTCAATTGAGATAAAATAGTCTTGGTACGCCTAACTCAAGGTGGGATAATTCTTACCCCTAACACCGTATTATATTGTCTACTTTTGATTAAGTACTGTTTATGTATAGTACGAAGTATATGTCTACTAGATGAAGCTCGTGCGATGCACGATTTGTTTGAATTTTCTAAAATATATATATTTTTTTTTATTTATGTGCTAAAATTTGTTACATATTTAGATAAAATTCATAAAATCAAAAGATAATATTATATATTTAATTAATTTAAACTTAAAAATATGATTCGCCAATTTTGCTTACGTGGCATTTATCCAACATGACGCGCTAAGATAATTAAATCCTACATGACTCTTTAAAAACTCGTAAAAAAACTCCCCTTTATATATATATATATATATATATATATATATATATATATATATATATATATATATTAGATTTAGTGTAGAATGAAGCGAAGTTCAATATGCCCTGAGCCCCTAACATATATTCATTAAAATTACATATTGTTTTAGAGATAGGGATATAATTTAAATTTACTTTTATTATTACCATTACATACGTAGTATTTGAATAAAGTAATAATAGAAGCAATAACTATTATATAAGTCATTACATCACATTACATTAGTAAATGACTGATATTGGAGCATACTCACGTCCTCTCATTACATCAAATTGTGTCGGACTGTGAATCCTGCACCCGAATTGTACATTTAGCTGAGGCCCTTGGTAAACTCTGCACGGCCCGTTGGAGCGTCATTTGATCTGATACTGGAACATAATAATCACGTCCTCTCCTTAAGATCAATTCCTCCAACACAAATGCATGTCTCAGCAAAAACCGTATCACATATAGTTCCCGCTTCTTCCCAAAGTACGAACCAATCACAATTCTTTTAAGATGAGATCTGCAACATGAAGGAATCACTGCTAGAGTTTTTTCAAAAAAAAAAAATTCTTCCTTGAGGGTCTTCTTTAAATCGCCAAATACGTCTTTACCATTACAGCAACAGATCAATCCCTGCAAAGTAGATTAGATGCCAATCAAAATCAACCATTGTTTGAATTTAATTTATTATTCCGTGTCAAGATGTAAGCCACAGAGATAGAGTACTAACGTTAGGAATGGTGTGTGTGTGTGTTTAGAGTACCATAAATATGAAGATTTAAGAAAAGGTTGCTATAAACCTTTATAATACTCCTTAATCGAGTTCCTGAGCAATGAAGAGGTAGATTACGTCCTGTATACAGATACTCGGCTTGTAAGTGCCTACCAAAAATCACCACAAGAACAGCTACCATCCTTAAAATGATGAAACCTGTTGATATCTCGAACAATGATCTCCCTCTTTACGATGCTGCTTATGAATTTTAAAACCGTGTGACAATCCCCACAAGTTCGTAAATTTTTCACTATGCGTATGGTGGTACCAGGAGCAGATTTAAGCAAGCCATATGCTACAGCCCACCTTTCACTATGCCACAACAAATGTCTCTCCTTCTCATGCTGCTCCAGTTCATGTAAAACATAACTAGTATCTGGAACATAACCTCTTTTTCTCATCTCCAAATCCAACTCCTCAAGCAAACCAATAAGTTTTTCCTGCATAGGATGAGATGTCTGCCCTGCATAAAACACTTGACTCTCCTTTGCAAGTTCAATACAGCTATAACCAGGCTCTCTCTTCAAATCCATAGTAGACATCAATTTGCGAACTTTAGACACATTATCCCACATAGAAGCAGAAGCATATGTATTAGAAAGCAAAATGTAAGAAGAAGGGTCTTCAGGCCCCAAGCACAGTAAATGATCAGCAACCCTTATAGCAACCTCTGTATTTTTGTGTTTCCTGCAAGCACTTAACAGAGCAGCCCAAGCAGCTTCATCAGGATGATATGGCATTGTCTTTAGGAGTTTTTCAGCCTCATCAAGGTGACCAGAACGGCTAAGAACATCTAATAGGCATGTGTAATGATGCAACGAGGGCTTCATTCCATAATCTTGAACCATTGTATCAAAGAAATGCCGGCCTTTGTTGACTAAACCTACATGACTACATGCATAAATCAATCCTAGAAATGTCACTTCATTTGGTTTTACACCACCAATAACCATCTCATCGTACAGAGCCAATGCTTCTTTTGCTTGGCCGTGTTGAGCCATCCCAACTATGATAGAAGTCCAAGACACAACATCTCTTTCGTACATACATGAAAAAATGCCTTTTGCTGCTAAAAGATCACTGCATTTGGCATACATATCAATGAGTGAATTGGAGATGAACAAATTACGTTCAAACCCGAGCAATAGAACCAAGCAGTGTAATTGCTTCCCTAGCTGTAGTGCTGCCATATTAGCAGATGCTGCAATAACACTTGAAAGAATATATGGGTCAGCACCATGATCAACCTCTCTTCTCATATTACTATAGATACTACAAGCATCATTCCCATGACCACTATGCACCAACCCAGATATCAAAGCACTCCAAGACAACAAATTCTTGTCAGGCATCCTCCTGAAAAGCTCCACAGCATCAGTTTTCCGTCCAATTCGAGCATAACCCGAGACCAAAGCCGTCCAAGAAATCGTATTTTTCACCTTAATCGAATCGAAAACCATCCTAGCATAGTCAAGGAACCCACATTTTGAGTATAAATCAACAAGCGACGACTTAACAACATCATCCTCATAAAAGGGTGACAGAACAAAATGAGCATGCACTTGTTTACCAAGCCTAACATCAACCAAGCTAGCACAGGACCTAACAAGACTAGCAATCACAAAATGATCAGGCAGTAACTTATCAAGCTCCCACATTCCAAGGAACAAAGAAAGCGTTTTATGGGGAAAACCAGCATGATTAAAAGCAGTAAGAATTGAAGCCCAGGATACAAGATGTCTTTGAGGCATTTCGTCGAACACTTTGAGGGCATGATCAATAACACCACATTTGCCATACATTTCAACAAGGGAGTTGGGTATTGGGCCATAATGATGGAGACCAAGTTTGGTGATCTGGGTATGGAGTTTTTGGCCAGAGGAGAGAGATTGAAGTTTTGCACAGGATCTAAGTTGGTGGAGATAATGTGAGCAAAACCATTCGATGTTCAGCTTTTTTGGGTGCATTAAATTTGTTAAACAGAGTTTATTACAAAATTGGCTGCTATAAATTGGCTTCTAGTTTTGACCTTTACAAATTTCAATCCATTATTCAAGACTTAAAATTGGCTGCTAGTTTTGACCTTGGAGGATTACAATTTCCTTACTAGTTACTACTAGTATTAAAGATTTTTATGTGACTAATAAATTTAGCTAAACTTAATTTCTGATGTTGACCCACCTTAAAACGCCGCCAAAATGACGTGGATGGATGGTAAGACGCGAGATCATTGAGACCACTTTTAACTTTATAAGGTAAGATATGAAGGAATGACACGAGATCTCTAGAAACATAGAGGTGCAAAAAGATTGCGGAGTCGTAGTTAACTCTCCTCAATTATTTATGGTAGATTGCTCTTATGTTCCTGAAGGTGATGTAAGTCATGTAACTAATGCACACAGTCTAAGGCTAGGAAAAGTGCTTAATGTACCCAATTTCTTCGTAGATTAGTTATCAATTTTCTTGGTAATACGTGGATTGATCTTACGAGTTTTACGACTAAAAGGCTCCCAAGGAGAGAGTTTGAGCTTGATGTTCCTAATCTCGAGCATCTAACGTATGTGGACTCTACGGTGTTCATCTACTCCATCACCAAAATGAACAATCTAGTCAATGCTCAAGTCGATGTTGTAGAACTTTATCTCGATGGTTCTATATTCGGTATTTTCAGCTGGTTGTCTAATGTCCAAAGTTTGTATCTCATGTCAAGGACTACAGATACAATGCATAGTTTTATCTTTGATCCATCCTTTAACAAGTTTAAATTACCTTTTTACTATCTCTGTTAATTTCTATCTTCTATCTGTAACTTTAAGGTATTATATGTGAGATATTTCGTATAAAATATTTCAAAGTTGCAGATACACTAGTATTTAATTTGATCAATGACGGTATTATATTGCTCTTTTGTTTGTAGGCATCGATAGCTTGTGGTACAATAATAAATCTTAAGCTGCCTTTGTTTGGTAACCTCAAGCATTTGCAGCTTGGTTGTGAGGGTTATTATAATTGGAATAGCGTATTGATAGAGCTCCTACACCGTGCACCTTTTCTGGAAACACTCACTTTTATGGAGGTCAGTGTCATTTACCTTTACTCCTCTCTCAATTATTTAATCGCTACAACTTGACTTTCACTATTCAAGTATCCATTCATATACAAAACACTAACTGTAATTGGATTATTATTAATTACTATCTCCGTTAATTTTTAGTAGTAACAAAGGGTTTTATCCGTGAGACTTACACAATTCAATTTTATTGCAATTATAAATTAACATAGATAGTATTACTACTATTATTATTCGGAAAATGATATATACTGGCTATATCAATCTCCGATCATCTCTGTAGGGAATCACGATGGACAACGACGTACTAGAAGAGAGATATAGGGAGGTATTCCTGGAGGAATGTGAGGCATGGAGTAAAAGTGAAGAAATACCATCTTGTTTAAGGGTTCAACTCAAAAGAATCACAATATACGACTATTTTTGTACACAATGGGAAATGGAAGTGGTTAAATATTTTTTGAGAAACTCATTTGTTTTGGAGAATCTCATTCTTATTTGTTTTAGTCATCCATTACGTCCAGTGACAATAGAAGCTAAGATGTTACTTGACAACACGTTGAAGCTCATGAAAAGAGGCTCAAGGAATTGTTCAATAATAGTCAAGTGAATTGTTCTTTCGTTTCCTTGAAATACCTTTTACATTTGATGATTATAAATAGTCAAGTAACATTTTGTTTTGAAACTGAATTAATTAATTGATTAATTAATTACTATCCCTTATTGTTTGGAGTTAACAACGGTAAGAAATTAAAGGGCAATGAGTTTTTACTTTGTTGTCTTTTTTACCTCCCCCATTAGCTCGATTTGTTGTTTGTCAATACTTGTGTGCTCTTTGTTCTTCCATTCATTTCCCAAGATCAATGAAATATGGGATACAAAGTCGACAATTTTTAAATGCTAAAACAATTAAAAAGCTAAAAGCATTTTTAAAAGCTCTTCTCTGCTTCTTATATTGGGGTGTTTGGTTAAGCGCTTTTTGAAACAAAAGAAACTCTTAACCAATCACCCACCCTATATTATTTTTTGAAATCGTCAAACAACTCTATGTGTTTTAATTTATCAAAAAACTCCTAATTAAACACCCGAGGGATGAATGATAAGGTTGTTGAGCAACTTTGAAGCGGGGAATAGGGCATGGGATGAGCATGGTACTCGTAACCGTACAATATACAAGAAACCAAAACTAAGAAAATGATTGATTGATTCAATTACAAACGCCACCTCTCACACCAATCACGTGAAGTGAGCGCACGTTTTGCTATGCATGACCGCCACGCTAGCATTTAGGTCCAAACAAAAATGCATGGTTCATCTCAACTCCACGACAAAAAAGGTTACTAGCTTAGTAGTTTAATTTTTCTGTTATTAGAGGCTTGTATTGCGTAACAATACTTGTATTTGACTAATACTCCGTATTATATTACCAATGACTAAAGTCGTATTTGGTGAAAAGCTAAATATAAATCTAATTTGAATTGATTTTTACTAATTTATTGTAAAATAAGCTCTTTAAATTCGATTACCGCCAAACAATCCAATTAGCTAATTATAGTGATCAATCAGCTCATATTGGCTAAATAAAAACATGTCCCAATTATTTGTAAGTCATGGTATAACACTATAACTTATTGATCAAGTAATTTTATATTAGGAAGACTATTTTAACCATCCCAAATCCCGATCTCTACATTCCACTTTTAAATAAGTGTTATTGGAGTAATCTTCTCTGTATCATTCCAATTTTATCGAGTTGAATTTAAATCACGTAACGCCAAAATTGGAGTTTATCCCCCCACCGCTTTAGCCTTACAGTCCAAAATTCCACTCATACTCACACTGCTGTTTTTTCTAATAGATGTCTGTTTTTTTGCATGTATTATCAAACGCGGCACACCGTTCATGCTTCCACCTTCTCTTTCTTCCTATCTCCTACTCTTTCGTATTATACGTCTCGAAATTCTCACCTTTTTTTTCTCGTAATTTCTCCTACCTATTTATACCCTTCTACACTAATGTTTTTGACACTTTCTCCCATTTCTTACACTTGTTCATCAAATTCATATCCCTTCAAAAAAAATATACAAATCTAAAAATGCATAAACAAACTATTGTATCTCTTCTTCTACTACTACTCTTCATCTTCACTACAAAGGTGAATGCAGTACATAGAGGAAGAATGGTAGGAGCAAGAACACAAGTAAAAGACGTAAAAACTAACAAGGAAGTTCAAGAACTAGGCAAGTTTTCAGTAGAGGAGTACAACAAGGGGATCTTAAGCAAGCAGCCGAGCCCGCTTCAAAGCGTATCGAACCAGTCATTGGATTTTGTGGAGGTGGTGGAGGCGCAAAGGCAGGTTGTTTCCGGGATTAAATACTACCTTAAGGTTGAAGCCGTGCAAGGCGGTGTTAGTAGGACTTTTGATGCGGTGGTGGTGGTTAAGCCTTGGGTTCAGGAGTCCAAAAAATTGCTCAACTTTGGCCCATCTCCAAGGCCCAAATTTTCAGATGTTCCGACTGAACAAATGTAGGAAGCTGCTCAAGTGCTGAGAGTATAATATTTTTGTTCTTGGTTAAAGATGATGCTAATTAGTGATAATTTGCTTTTCTGACTTCTGTGATTAACAATAACAAGTTGTTCATCCTTTCATCAATAATAAATAATGACTTTGAATTTTCCGGATTATCCCTAATTTTCCATTTGATGTTTTTCGGTACTTCTATATTAAGCTTGTTGTACTGGATTTTGGCTGAATACGATTAATAAATATATAATCGGTTAATCGCGATATAAAATCATTATTAACCCCAATTTTTTTAAATTAAAAAAATATCTTCAAACTTTTCTGTAAACCAAATTTCAAACGAATGTCAAGTTCTGCTCACTGATAAGTTTGGCAAGTAAATTTGAGTTGTTCCAAGTTAGTCTCTTGACGAAAGTTAAAGAATGGTTGCTACTCTTTAACCATAATGTCACAAGTCCGAGTAAGATTTCAGTCGAGTAACAAACACGGAGTACTTGTTTGTAAATACTCAAAGAATGAATTTGTGAGAACCTCCCCTTTCAAGTGCAAATCTTCACCTCTTGCCACTTTATTGCCTTAGAAAGAGTTCCCCCCCCCCCCCCCCCCCTCAAATCTTGATGTATAGTTTAGTTTATTGTTTATATTATCTCGTCTTTTGAGTTTAGAAAATCCGTTTACCTGTGACAAATTAGTATTAGTATGGATAAGATTACTACCTGCCTTCCTTTTGCGCAGCTTCGACATAGTTGACATCATTAGGAATGCTAAAGCTTTCTGCCTCTACCTACCAGTCTACCACCCTCACACATTCAGACACTAGGACTACCGAAAATTAAACCCAGCTTCCTATTTCCAGAGACTTATTTTATCGCCTTCCTAGGTCAATATTATCATAGCCACCCAACCACACCCCTAAATTTCCAACATCCAGAAACCTTCTTCTCCTTCCCCCTACTACATCATAACTTCCATCATGTGCAGCATCTAAACCCAACCACGTACAGCAGCTGCACGACGGTCACCCATCACGAAAATATTAAGTTCAAGGGTTCATCATTGGTTACTTGCAGCTTCAAGGGTGATCACCACGAATCTCAGTGAGAGCATCACATACAGCTATAAGATTAGCATATGTTAACTAATTTCTTATTGACACCCTATTCTACCTGAATGATGAATTAGCCGTTCAATAATATATGTCAGCATGGACCACCTTGTTGAATCAACATCAGCGTTATTCTTCGTTGAATGTCACAACAACACCATTATTGTTCCTCGAGAGGAAAGACCAAAGAAAGAAATATCAGTGGAAAAATAGAGATGGAGAGGAGCAATGCACTCCAAAAAAAAAAATTAAGCAGATCTTTTCCCCCTTCTCCAATCATCCCGTAAGTGCAAAGCAACAATTACCTGAGTTTCAAGGCCTGACAGCTCCAGCACTTAAATACCTATAACACAATATAATCTCCATAACAAATCATTCTACCTTAACTTAGGCTCTTCAGGATATCTACAATGTTGTTATCTTGCATTGTGTTGTTATCTTGCATTGCAATTCATACTATCTGTCATAAGGGCATTCTAAATCATTCTCAGTCACTTTGAATGGCTGAGGATGCTGGCCAGCACAATATAAATTCCACATCTTGAAGTAGGCTCGCTCAAGGTTTCTCACCTGCATTCAATATGAGGTAAGAATCAGCAAGCAGCTGCAAAATTTACAACAGAAATATAGCAACTAAAGCAAATGAGAAAGCCATCAACTTCATCATATGCACATCTGTGCCTCTTTATAGCAGGCTAAAAGAAGCGTGCCAAACTTAAAATAGCTCATCGTGATTTGAGTTGAAACCTAAACTTGGAAATGCTTTTCAGAAAATATGGTCAAACATTTCATTCGTAAGAGATATGGTGGATTCATCATATGACCTATGAAGAGAATTCATGGAGAGTAATCATTCAAAAAAAAGATTCATTCTTGATGAAAAGGATCACTACAACTTCTAAAATAGGTTAAAAGGTGTGGTGTACACCTCGTGAGATATTTATGCAAAGGTGATATCTAGAAAGAGAAGTAACAAAAACGCATGGTTAAGACCAAGGTAGATGATAAGGAAATATAAATACAGAAAAGCATATAAAGGCCTTCCCATATACAATATATATAGGCAAGTAGTAAAAACTGAAATTTAAATTCAAAAAATATTGTACAATATGATTAGCCCTTGGGATAATTAGGGTACTGAAAAATAACTGCCATCATATCTCCTGAATGATATCTATACAACGATTTTTCAATTAAGTAACTAACATGCATAACTAGCTCTTTAACCAATCCTGTCATTTAAATGGCTTTGTCCAGTTCCCCATCCCCTTTAAATATTAGCAATAAACAATGCAACAATATTAGGTTCGTTTATTAATTAGCAAGAGCTAACGGTAACAGATCAATTAAAGAGGGAAGACATGTACTCACCCAGCGAGCAGTGTCAAAGAGAGGACAAGTCAAGCGAGCAGCCTTCAATCTATTGGTAAGATCCTGAAGCTTTTGTCTATTTAATGCCAAAGACACCGCCTTTTCTTCATATTCTCTCAGGCTTTCATATACAAACAAAAAAAGGAATCAGTGATGGTGCATTTTTCTTGCACACACAAAATACAACATGAAAGCATGAACAATGACCAGCTAAACACAAGCAAACAACAAAAAAGTGGCAATGCACACATAAACAATGTGCTCCGTACACATAAAAAATGCAACTAAAAAAAGCTACGGTGGATTTGACTTCAAGTATTACACTGCCTAAAATCTATCCTCCAATACAGAAGTGTGATTCAACAGAGGTGCATCATACATTTTGACAATACAACCCACGTGAATTAATAAACCAGCCAGATGATTATAAGGGCATAACCACAAGAGGATCAAGGAAAATCATATGCAACATCATAACCACCTACAAGATAATGCTCTAGCTTAAACCTTACATACTACACAACTTCAACATACACAATGCATGAGATCAGACCAGTTATCCATACTAAACACAATCCAAAGCCACTCGATCCAGATTGGACAAAGAGGAAACACATTTGGTGGATGAAAAAAACCATGGAGTACCAAGCACGCAGCTGGCTAAATTGCTACCTGTAAACAACCATCTCGTCTCCTACACCAGTCGCCAAACACAGTGAACCAGCAACCCTGCTAGCCATCTTCTCCAAGGGAAGCGTCAACATTGGCAAACCAGCCCAGAGAACATCTGTGCCAGTTGTGTGCCCATTGCATAATGGCCTACCTCAACAGAAGTCGAAGAATCAATAAAAAGGTAACTAGCAGACAGATACAAACATAATTTAGGCATAAAATGTCCAAGTCCAAGTGCTTACGTGTCAAGACAGAGATCTGCCAAAGAACTGCGTCTAATATGTTCTCCCTTCATGGCAACATCAGTAAATATTATTTGGTCCGGTTGCACACCCCTTGCAGCAGCATCTGAAGACGTTACAATTCAAGATATCATTAAAACAATCACATGAAAATTACAACCAGGCAATCGGCAAATTTTAGAAAAACAAGAGCTTACATGCACGAAGCCTAGTCTCGCCTGCAGCTGGAAACCTCAGAAGCCAGAGAGCACTGTTTGGAACACGCTTAAGAATATTGCACCTGAGCAGAAGGGGGAGAAACAAGATTAATTTAATGTCAGTTTGGCTTATCATGAACATTAAGTACTGTCACAGTAACTAAAATGCACAAGAGAATTTAAAACGTGCACTCGCAAGCTCCAAACTAGAACCCATAATATACCAAGTGTCAAAAATGTCACGATCTATCTTGTACAGCTGATTAAAGCATCCAAAGATGAACTTATCCTCAGGCAGCCCATAATCTGACCGTTTAGGTTTGGTACTGGGATCCAATACGTCACGATTTTTCTGAAACCAAATTATCACCACACATTAATAAAAATCCCATAAGGCAAATAAGTGGAAGCTACAAGTATAAGTCAAAAAGAACACCTGTTTATAATCATTAACAAAGTAGCAATTGGGAACATGAACTAGCGTTTCCGAGTAAAGGTGTGACAAATGACTAGGAGAAACAAACTGCAACAAAAATTTATTGGTTATGATTAAAGATTTTAGTTCAAACAGTCATTGAAAGATAATACTTCACTTCGCACCTCATCTGTCACCAAATATTGTATGTAAGAAGCACCCATGGTTCCAGGGAATCCCATGTATGAAACCTGTACAGGAGCAGGTTGCATAGCAAATATTTCATTCCTTGCACCCTGCAAAGTTATAAAGCATGTTAATAACAGATATTCTGGTTATGGGATAAACATGACGACACAACTCAAAAGTGACTTCAAAGTTCCAACAATACGAAAGCTCACATTCCCAGTTGCTATTACGAACACACATTTAAAAGCAATTTCTTAACATAATTTCTTTTCAATCTTTATTTCTATAGAGAAAAGTAAAAACTATTTAAATGCAGTATGGGATATGAAAACCATTAATAACTAATCCTACTTCAATTTTGGCAATGACCAGAGTTTAAGAAGACATGAAGCAGATATAGCCAATAACAAAGCTGAAGAATAAAGAGTTAAAGCAAATATGTGCACCTAGGAATGCAAAATGATTCATGCCCAAGTGAATCTAGGTCATTTCTCTTGCTCTAATGATGGAGCCACTTGTATAAAGCATAATAATATTCCTAACTTATGCACTGAAAATGCAAGTGAAATTATATTGGCCAAGGGAACCTAAAATTCAGAATCAATCAAATTACAGCCAAAGCGATTAACACACATTCATTATTTGTAATCAAAGTAACTTCAAATTAAAAAAAAAAAAAAAAAAAAAAAAAAAAAAAAAAAAAAAAAAAACCCAGCAGTAGACCCTACAGCCCTAGCAGCAAAAGTGCCTCAAGTCCCCCCTCAAAGAAATCACCCCATGAGCCATGTGAGTTAGTGAATTTCTGCCACAACTGCCATTATCAAAAGAACACATCCAAATTTTAACTGATCACTCAGTAACTTCCAAACATTGCACCTGATTATAAGCAGCAGTGAAGCCAAAGGGGAAGGAAAAAAAAAGTCCTAGCGAAATGTCTAGAACAGAAGACAAATAAACTACAGAGCAAATTGAGGACTAGAAAGGACAAAAAAGGTTCCAACCTATATAAGCAACCATAAAAAGTACTGAACAGATTATCTTTAGCCACACAAATTAGTAAACCTATAGCAATCTATTATCCATAAGCATCAAATTCAACAAAGCATCATACCTTTGTGTACCCATTAAGGTTAACAAGGATCTGAATATTGTCCGCATTAATTAATTTAGCTATTGCATCAGATGACAAAGATGAGATATCAACAAAGTGCTCAGCTTCTGACTGTGTGCGCAGCCTCCACTCAGAACCGTCACTTGGACTCAAGGCATAACAGAAGACCTGCCAGCATAGCAACAAACTTTCAATCACAGCAAAGATTGTATCCTTATACATGACATGAAATACAACTCAAATAAAGTATACCTCGACATTTTCTCTGTTGTGCATACCAAAGACAGAACCCATAAGATGTGACAAGGGATGATTACCAAAATCACTACTGACATATCTGCAACCCACACCATAATCTGTCAGACAAGAAGTGAATTTAAAAGTAGATTAATAGTATGTTGAAGGGGTTTAAACATACCCAACCCTCAACCGCCTGCTCCCCTCATCAGTCTTTACAGGCAACAGAGCAGGATAACTGAAGGAAGGAAGTGAATATCGAGCAGCAACAAGAGAACAATGCTCTGCGTATTTACGACTGCAGCAAACAAACGAAAGGGAAAAAAAAGGTTAGAACACCAACAATGATTCAATTCTATGGATACTAATACATCAGCATCTCCACAAAAGTGCTACTCACCTAATTTCAAGTGCAAGCAATGGATCCAGAGGGTAAGCAAAGGCATGAAAGGGTTGCACACTTGGAACAACAGACATCTGACAAGCAAATTAAAAAACCATTTAACACATAGAAATTCAAGTCTAGAGAGACATGAATGGAGAATAAAGAGCTCCACTTATGTATATCCAGAAGGGCAAAGGGCAATGCATAGAAAATTAAAAACCTGAATTTGCCGCCTTAGTATGCGCTCAACTTCAATGAGCCTGTTATCTAAACCCTCCCAGTCACATACACACTGCACAAATAAGCAGTTAACAAAATAAAGTTAGAAGCAAATTGAACATCATAGTTTCAACTAAAAAATGTACACACAGGCATGCCCTTTCAGAGATGAGTTGAATATGGAGAACATGCAATTACATTAAAAAGAAGACCATTTCTCATACATGAAACGAAAGGCCTCAGATTCTAAGCCAAGACTGAACAATAAAAATTACAATGAGCCTCGGAATCTAAGTCTAAATTCAATAATATACAATTACAGTAAGCTAGCAGACTTCATAAAGATTTGTAGAATAAAGTTACCCAAATTGCCTACTTCTGGAAAAACCATGTGTCTGCAGCTTACCTGTAATGTATGAAGGAGATTACATGTTGCCTCTGGGAAGTCAGGACGTAACAACAACGCATGCTTATAGCTTTTTATAGCTGCTTCCACATGGCCACTGTGGATAGGAAAAAAACCCTCGTTTACAAACATGAGCAAAACAAAACAAAAAAAAAATAATAAAATAATAAAATAAAATTTAAAAAAAAGAAAAGTCCCTAGCAGATGAAATAACACAATGCTTAACCTGTCTTTATAAGCTGAAGCCAAATTTGCATGAGCCTCTGCCAAACTAGGGCGAACTTCAATAGCACTTGTATAATCCTGGATAGCTTCATTAACTCTTCCAATTTCCTTATATGTATTTCCCCTGTTGAGGAGCGCATCAGCTGCCATTGGATCAATCCGAAGAACTTCTGTGTAGCAAGTCAGAGCATCCGCATAATTACCCTGGTGCAAAAATAAGCAGATATGAAAAATAGTTTAACGACCAAAAACAAAATACATATGTCCTCTAAGCATCAAAACAACTTAACCATGAACTAAAAAGAAAAACCTTCAAGAAAGCAGAATGACAACAATACCTGCTGCTTATAAATTATTGCAAGGTTATTGTATGGGGCAGATAATCCTGTGGTGACAGTAAGGGTAGCCTTATAATACTGAGCAGCAGTACCAATTAAATTCCTGTAATATCCCCAATATTTAAGTATTAAGAACTAGATATTAGACAGTGAAATCAACTTCATAGAAACTAAAGCAATAATTCCATAATGCAACACGAGAAGCAAGTAGCTAAGATGGAAGCTTAAGCAACTTACCACTCCAAATAGATGTTACCAAGATTAGTCAGCGCTTGTGGATGGCTAGGCTGCAGTGAGAGACATTGCTGCAAACAGTAATCAATGCATTAGTCAAGACGTTAACAAAACAGAAAAACATAAGGCAATAGGTACAGGACACGTAGTTAGCACATACCCGATAGTACTGAACAGCATCCTCAACTCGGCCAGCATCTTTCAGTGCATTACCCTTGATCATCACAATGAAAAGAAGATTAGACACTTGAGGAGTTTCAAAGCAAACTGCAAGCAAACAATTGGGAAAAAACTACGAGAAAGAACAGAGCATAAAACCCAACCAAATTATTGTAAGCTTCCAAGAA
Source organism: Chenopodium quinoa (assembly GCF_001683475.1). Lineage (NCBI taxonomy): Eukaryota > Viridiplantae > Streptophyta > Magnoliopsida > Caryophyllales > Amaranthaceae > Chenopodium > Chenopodium quinoa. The sequence continues at coordinate 832,135 of NW_018745461.1, forward strand.
TCCGGGATCACGAGCAATAGCTCGTTCAAAGTGAGCAATTGCCATATCCATCTGTCCTTGCTCATAATATATACTACCAAGATTGCCTGGGAAGATCAAAGTTAGTGAGCAGAAAGTAATGAAACATTATAAAGCAAGTTCTTAAGGACTTAACACATGAAAGAATGTGATATTTTTGCCGGTTTCGCAGCTAGGCATTTATATTGATAACTCACACAAATATGGAATTCAAGAACAAGCATATAACACAACCAAAAAAAAAAGTAACGCGGCAACAATGAAAAACAATTGTGACACCAGGTTCAGGAACGAGCAACACGACTACACAGAAATACAATATTACAATGTAGCAGGCAAAGGATGAGTAGGACGAAAAGGCATCCCCCTGATGAAAACTTTATAGTCCACCAGAAAGTAGCACCAGGTTTGGTAAAAAAAAAACAATTATCTTTTCCCTCAAAAAAAAAAACAATTATCTTTGACAGATCAGTTGAGCCACAATAGGATAACATCAGAATCAGTGAAGTTATTTCTTCCAAATTAATCAACCACACACTTGCCAAAATTATAATATGATAAAACTTTAAACAGCAACACCAACCATGGCTTGAGAATGAATTCTAACGTTGGTAAAATCAAGAAAAACCCGACACCATTTGTATTCAACTACCACAAAAGGCCTATCTAGCATAAGCTGAAACTTGCCGACTCTACTCTTAAGCATCAAACATTAAAATATTATTTGCCTAACCAAACGTTAGCAGAGGCCGCTTTAAAAAATAGACATAAGTTCAACAAGAACACAATAACAAAATAGATAGAAGCAAAAGAAACACAGACTAATTAGAAAGGTTGTCAAAGAGATGGAAAGCGAAGCATGGAGATGCAAAAGCATGTAGTAGCACTAATAGTATTTTGAAGATGGAAAGAGAAACAAGGAGATGTAAAAGCATATAACGCAGACTAGCAGATGGATAAAACAATAAAGTGCTATATAAAACACATTCAGATGTTTTAGAGCTATAATAACTGCATCACAATATGGTCAGTTTGGTCACATCTACAACTTAAAGCGCATCTGTAAAACATAGGTATCCTCACCATAAGCTATAGCATAGTCTGGTCGGATCTGCAGTGAATGTTGGTAACATAACATAGCTTCTTGGGGCATTCCCAGAGTCTGTAACAAGGACAGATGCGGTATTAGATGGATGGCTTGAACATTATTTCTTTAATTTTTTTTTCTTCTGGGAAGGAGGGGCAACTACTCCAAAAAACTACAGCATATATCCTTGGACAGCTTACCTTGTAAACATTTCCTAAATTAAGATAGGCATCTACACATGTTGGCTTGTGTTTGATAGCTTCCTGATATACATATGAAAAAGAAAGGTCATAAAAAAAAGTTTATGCAGTAAACAATACAAGGAACTGTATAATTTAGATATATATGGTCTTTCTTCACATAAAATAAACAAAAACCATCCAAGTACCTTGTAGCACTGAACAGCATTATTGTAATCTCCTGTCTCTGTAAAAAGCCCAGCAAGATTGGACCAAGCAACAGGAAGTTTAGGCTGGACACGAAGAGCCTCAACATAACAATTGTAAGCCTGCAGAGAAGATAGATTTTAAACAAGTCTGAAATGTGGAAAGAAGATTTTGGGAAGCACAATAATTGACAAAAAGGATGGTACAAGTGTAAAGCCATACAAAATGTACCAACAGCCAATCCTCCACACCAAACCCCCCGCCCCCCAACCCCCTCCAGCAAAAAATAAAAAAATAATAAAAAAACAAACAACGTGAATGAGTTTAACATATAGTATGAGACTATAGAATTTAGATAGTGAAACGTATCAATTTTATCAAAAAGACTATTGCAAGAGATACCATATCCAAAGAGATAAAAGGAGACAACTCTTTGACATAGTGAGCTGTTTATTCACACATGAGAAATGAAAGACACAAGTCAAGACTCAGCGATTCAGCTACTTTTCTCACCTCCTGGACCAGGCCTTGGGCTTTCATCAAATTACCCAGCGTACAACGAGCATCAACCTTCAAAAACAGACAAACTGTCAATAACAAGCCACTAGCAACCCAGTCCACATAAATTCATGAACATGATCCAAAACTCCAAATATTTACCAGATTAGGATTCAATGCAAGGGCCTGTCGGCAGCATTGCGAGGCTTCTGTAACTCGTCCTTTCCGCATATAAGCATTGGCTAAATTGGACCATGCATCAGCAAAATTGGGTCGAAGCTGTGACATACAAAATACAATAAAACACTAATAAGACAAGAATGTGAACACAGCATTTACAGGTTTGCAAACCATTACAACAAAACAGCATATGAATAAAATAAAACAGTATACAAAAGTAGTTGGCAGCCAAAAAGTGACATAAATCAAAATCAGTAAACACTATTGAGTATTGACATATTCAGGCTCATAGAGTTACCTCAATTGCAATCAAGTAATAGCGGATAGCTACATCAATATTTCCTTTCTCCTGCAAACAGGTAGAGAAGAGATCAAAAGGACTTACCACCAGCTTAGTTTAAACATTTTTTCTGAACTTTTCACGAAACAATGCAAGTCTGATTATAGAGACAACATATTCAAATAAATTAGAAGGTCTTCAAAGTACCTTCCATGCATTTGCCATGTTACCATAACACTCTGCAAAATGAGGATCAATTCGAAGAGCTTCTTCATTTTTTGCGATGCATGTATCGAAATCATGCAGCTAAAACAAGTACAGAACAAACAGTGAGCTAATAGATTACAAGTATCCAAACACAACAAAATGTCAAGCAAAATGAATCATATTCCACCAAAAAAATCAACATAAGACCTGATAATAAATAGCACCCAATAGCAAAAGATTATCGGTACGGCGAGGGTTTCTCTCAAACAAATTATTGCTGAAATCAAGTGCTTGCTTGTAGTTCCCAGATTTGTACTTTTGATGGGCAAGAGTCAGCAACAGATTGTCATCAACTACAAAAATGAGAGATAAACATTATTTTACAACAACTTGCTATGCACATGAAATATAACATACTACTTGTATATTGCAATCATAATCAACCAATAAGATGTACATTAGCTGAGCAAAAAGACCCCAAATTAACAAGTACAAATACAAATATACCCCAGAAGTACAACAATTAAGACAGAAAAGTACATGATAACACCAAAGATAAGTTTTTGGCCCCGGGGGATTCAGGAAATTTAACAAGCAATTTCTACCATCTCCTCTTTTCATATTAATGTCGATAAGTTTTACAGTGAAAACTGATACATAATGTACAAAAAAAATATATAGGACGCTCAATTGTCGCTTTTTTAATCTTTTGCCAATTAAAATTAACATTGTAGAAATACAACAAAAGGTTTCTCTTTAAAGGAGCATATAACTTATACCATCATCAGTGCCCTGTCCCAATAACTGCAACAAAGAATTACGTTTTGCTAAAGTATAGATATGCATCATTGCAGCAGAGAACAAAAAATCGGAGCACATTTACCACAAACTATATAATTCAAGAGGCGCAGATGTAAACAATTCCGAGCATATATCTAGTCCATAGTATCCTCCACAAAAAACACATACTATGGCCATCAATAATCGGAGTATTAACCAACACAGAATTACCCCGTCGATAGCTACTTAAGAATCATCCAGTTCATAGTATCCAACATCTTTTACTAAGTCGATAGCTTCTTAAGAATCATCCAGATAAGACGATACAAAATTCGCTACAAACTACCAGAATCCTCTAAAATTTTATGCAATTTTCAGTAAGACTATAAAACATAAAGTTCTCCCCAATTACTCATCATTCGTTGGGAAAAAAAAAAAAAAAAAAAAAAAAAAAAAAAAAAAAAAAAAAAAACACTGCCAGAGAAATAATCGGCTTACAAGCTCAAAGAATATTGTTTTTTAATCGAAAATTTTAAATTAATTGACTTAGAAGTTCAAAGAATATTGTTTTTTTAATCAGAAGTTTTCAAATTAACATCCTAGGATAACTGATTACTTCACAGACCCTAGCAACTGGCAAAAAATCGAAACTCAACAATTCAACTTATCCAACACTAAAATTAACAAATGAATTACCGGAAATAATGCAAAATTATAGAAATTATTGTCGAAATTAATCGCAAAAATCAACACACCATGTCGAGGATCCAAAGTTTGCGACTGCGAAGACTTAACCGTCGACGTCGAAGACAACGGCAACTGCAGCTGCTGCTGCGGCTGATGCTCAGAATGAAAAACAAAAGAATCATTACGATCGAGCGAAAACGGAACCCTAGAAACCTGCAATTGTCGCTGAAACTGCTGCAAATGCTGTAAATTCTGCGAATTCTGCTGTAATTGCGGCGAATTATGGTGTTGTGATTGCAAATTCTGCTGCTGAAACTGCTGTTGATCGTTCTGCAACAGTAACATCTCCATTTTCAGCGGAAATTTCTCTCTCTTGGAGCGCTTGGAGTTCGTTAGTTTCTCTCTCTAAAATGGAAAAGGGTTAATTCAGAGGAGTGAAGAGAAGAGTGGTGAAGGAGGAGAGAGAAAATAATGGCGCAACAATGGCGGATTTGCAGATCAATTTACGCGGAAAATCTCTCGCATTCTGACGAAAGAAGAGAGAAGAAGACTCCTTAATTGTTGAGAATACTTTTCTCAGATTTTGATGTTGCCAAATATATCCCGATTTTTTTTTTTTTTTTTTTTTTGGCAATATCCGGTTTTTAATTTATTTTTTTAGTATAGGATAAACTATTGTATGATACAGTTTTTTTAGTTAATACGTTTTGACCTTATCACACTATTCACTTATTCTCATTTAGGCCCCGTTCTTTAGAGCTGCTTTGCTCTGCTCTGCTGAAATCTGCTCTGCTCTGCTTAAAAATAGTACTTAAAAATAGCTGCTTCAATCTGCTCTGCCCTGCTCTGCTTTGCTCTGCTCTGCCCTGCTCTGCTTCAATCTGCTCTGCTCTGCTGAAATCTGCTTTGCTCTGCCCAGAAGCTCAAAAGAACAGGGCCTTAACCGTATTTTGTATTTTATAGGTAATGAAAAATATTGTCATGTGGGATGTTGTTAAATTCGTCACCATATATAATTTTAAAATATCAACTTTTTATAATTTTTATTTATTGATAATTAAAAATAAAAATGATTTAAGTTATGCATAGGCAAAAGCGACAATTAAAAAAAAATCGATGAAGTTAATGATAAGGCTACAAATAAGCATTTACGAGGGACAAACTTTTAAATAAATCAAATGTACAATAAAACATTGTACATCCTTTATAAAATTACCCTAAAATGAGCGAAAATTACCCTAATATGAATAAAAGTTATCCTGACATAAATCAAAGTTACGAAGTATTTATGTTTTATTGATAAAAGTTACCAAAATAATTGTAAAAGTGACCCTAAATTTGATAAAAGTGACCACCGATATACAGTAAATTATTGTACACTGAATGTATATAAAAATTATTCTTTTATTGGAGGTAGTATTCAGTTTCTAAATATCTTGATTCTTATTTTTCACCATTTTACATTAATCAAGAAGTTAGAATGACTTTTTGCTTCAAAAAAGTTAGAAAAATTTTCATTTTATTTGCTATGTGCTCAATATTAGGTAGATTTTATATACTAGTATAAGAAATTCTTTTAATTCAAATAAGTGTATGTCCGTGGTAAATGTTTAAAAGTATATTCGATCATGATTACCACCAGTTTTAACCAACTGAGCTACTATGCACTCCCTCCGTTCTATTTTAAATGCATCACTTTGACAATTGCACTATTCACACCCTATGGTTGACTTAATTGTTTCACTTATAAAAAATAAATAAATGTTATTATATAATATATCATTAGATTTGTCATAATGTCTAATTTCATAATATAATTTTGTTACAATTTCTACTAATACACAATTAAAGATATTAATGGTCAAAGACGTGTATCGGGAAATATACCGATCAAACATATGCATATAAAAAAATAGTGGGAGTATATCATTTTGTAGTGTGTATATATGACTACAGCTCTTAGAATTATAAATAAACCTCTAATACACTTTTCTTTTTTTAAGAAACCTCTAATACACTAAATATATATATACTCTGATTTAGAAATATACTACAAAATTATATATTGATCAATGTTATGTTTGGTGATTTAAGATGGAACATCATTTTCGTAAATTAATAAAATCACATGGAATGCAATTAAAACCCAAAACAAAAGAGAATTCGAGAGGTTTGAATTAATTCCATAATAAAATGAGGGTATTAAGTACAAACTCTTAAATAGACCTGGTTCACACTAATTTATTGTGAACCACTTATAATAGAGATACTATGGTCGTTTTATTAATTTAATAAAAAGGTCACTATGTTAAAATAATAGTCATTATGTTAAAATAAAAGTGATTGTGTTTTATAAAGGTCATAAGAGATAAAATTTTGTAAATGAAAATTTTAAAATACCGGTCAATATGAATAATATAGGTCAGTAGGTTAAAATTAGGATTATAATATCATACTTCAGTTTGCAACAATATTAAAAATCACACAAATTTTATTAAAGGTTACTATATCAAAATTAAGGTTACTATATTTAATATTAGGGTCACTATGTTCAATACAAAACCAGTTACGCACATGTAGAATTTCGGGTCTACAATAATATTATTGTGAATAGGTTCATACAAGTTTTTCTAGGTATTAAGATAATTTGAAGTGGACAAGACTTGCAAGATAAGTACCAGAATCTAGGACAGTCTATGCTTTTATTTCTAAAAAAGGGATAGCTTGTATTTTACGGTAAGTGGTTAGGTTTAGTTTTGGGACTTGTTAAACATCGCCCGCGTTTTTCTACATAAAGCCCACATTTTTTAAAAATTTTGACATTATTGCCCTTGTTTTAATTTTTACCGAAAATAAAAATTTTCACTCACCAAAAATGTGGAGCAGGACTGGATCGCCGAGTGAAACCGAAGAGCCCTCAACGTCGGCTAGATGCACCGGAGAGACGCCGTTGACGGCGGAAAAGGAGGTACGAAGCCATCTAAAACCACGAATTGGCGGCTGGCGTCCTGCCGGGACGCCGTGAACGTAGTGGTGGCGCCTAGCCAGGACGCCGCCACCGTGGCGATGGCGCCTGGCCAGGACGCCGCCACCGTGGCATTGGCGTCTGGCCAAGACGCCGCCACCATGAAAGCGGCGTCCTGGCCAGACGCCATCGCCACGGTGGCGGCGTCCTGGCCAGGCGCCATCGCCACGGTGTCGGCGTCCTGGCTAGGCGCCACTGCATTTATTTATTTATTTTTTTTTTTAATTTAATTTAAATTTTGTTTTTTTTTTTTTTTTTTTTTTTTTGTGTTAAAATTTTTTTTCGTTTTTTTTTAGGTTTTATTTTGTTTTGTTTGTAATTGTTTTAAAATGTAATGTAAAATTTTGTGTTTGATTTTTGTGTTTTTGATCGCTATGTTTTTAATGTTTATGTTTTTTTTTTGTTTTTATTTTTTATTTAATCTAAAGTTTTGTTTATGTTTTTTATTTTTGTTTTTTGTTTTTTTTTTTTTTTTTTTGAATACTTTTTGTTTATGTTTTTTATTTCTTTGTTTGTTGTTTATATTTTATTATTGTTTTTGCTTTTGTGCTAATGTTGTGTCAAATGTATTAATTTAAGCTAATCTTATGTGATTATATTTATATGTTATTGTTGCAGGATTATGGTGGAGACGGAAATGATTATAGTGGGATTTTTGTACACGATGGTCTGTTCGAAGATGCTCAACAAGCGGTTGATTGGGCGAAACATGTTGCAATTAGATCAGGTTTTTGTTTAGTAGTAGCAACTCATAAATCTCAACGGGATGGTAGAATGGATCGCATTTTGAGATGCGACCGTTATCGCAAAAGGGAGGAACGAGATTTCAGTCAAGCGATTCGGTTTGATACAAAGCGGAAAGGTTGTGGGTGTCAGTTCAGAGTAAAGGTTCGACAACAGCAAAGGGGTGACGGTTGGGAAGTGAAGAGTTACGGTAAATGGGGGTATCACAACCATGAGATGATCGCATATGAAGTGGGTCATCGACAGTTAAGTGGCCTAAGTCCTGGTGCGAAACTAATTGTAAAAGAAATGAGTGATGCTCAAGTGAAGCCTGCTAAAATATTAGCATCTGTGTTGGAGAAATTTCCTGAAGACCAGCCAAACCGAAGACACATCTACAACGTCAGACATAAATTGAGGTTTGAACGGTCAGAGGGAAGGAACCCTATCCAGCAGCTTCTACACCAGGCACAAGCACGTGGTTACCTGTACTGGTTTGAATCTGATGAAGACACATCGGAGGTGACTCATTTGTTCCTTGTGCATCCTGATTGTGCTGATATGATTTCGTCTTGGCCATCTGTGATTCTGATCGATTCAACGTACAAGACAAACAAGTATAAGTTTCCACTGGTTGAGATGGTTGGGATGACTCCAACGAACCAAAACTTTTTGATTGGTTATGCAGTTATGAAGGATGAGACGGTTGCGAGTTACCGTTGGGTGTTGGAGAAGTTGAGAAATTACATCGGCCCAAGTGTTCAGCCATCGGCCATCGTCAGCGATTGTGAGGGAGGTCTCTTTGCCCCTATAGCGGAGCTGTTTCCGGAGTCGAGCCATTTACTGTGCACATGGCACATCAACAACTGCGTGAAAGTCAAAGCCTACAACCTTTTCAACAAGAACTTAGATTCAGCAGAGAGATTGGTAAATGGTAAGTGGCGGAAGATCCTGCAAGCTCCTACGGAGGCAGAGTACGACCGAGCCTTGGATAACTTCAAGGATGCATACCAATGGTGCCCGGCAATCGTAGACTATGTGATGCAGCAGTGGGTGCCTCAGAGGGAAAAGTTTGTCAAATATTGGACAAACCAAGTTCTTCATTTTGGAAACACTACTACATGTAGAGTTGAGAGCGCTCATAGAGCTCTGAAGGACTGGATTGATTCTTCCACCTCTGCTTTGGATACACTGTTCGGGAGAATAAACAAGGCTATTGATACTCAGAGGAACGGCATCAAGAACTCTCTCGACATATCAATAATTATAAGAATAGATAATGTTAACTTTTACAAACAACTAGGAAAATGTTATATAAATGCACTGCCGACATATCAATAATCTCTCTGTGACGCCCACTGCCACTGCTCAAGGGCCCGTTCCAGTTCATCAATAACAGCTCTGCCTGTTGCAGTCGTCATGTTGTCCCTCTCCTCAAAAAGTCTGTGTCCCAACTGCGTCATCTTTCCCATCCACTACACATAACAAAACACATAAAATTCAATAACGACGTATTATATGAAAAAAAACACAACTACAAATGTTTTATGAGACGTACCGCATCCACGGCAGTGGGCGGTGGCACATCATCATCATCGGCGTCGTCGTCGTGGTGGACGTCTCTGATCAACCTCGGGTGCGAGTGCCGGTTGTACCACTCCATGTAGTGCTGGTCACACATGGCAGCCACCCCAGTTGGCGGCCGCTGCAGCTGCTCAATCCATATGCGGGCAACCATTGGAAACTGCTCCCACGTGCCAATCATGCTTGCCGGCCATTGGACGACGTACTCCTTCGACGACGCAGATCGGACGGCCTTACTGGGCCATGCTGGTGGAGGAGGAACAACTTGGACATATCCAAGCTGGCGAAGACAGCGCTGCGGCATGTACGCCTCTACGATCTCACGATACTGAATCAGTCCCGTGTAGAGGGTCCTGGGTACCCTATTACTAGGGTTCTGGCCGAAAGGCATCCAGTTCACCTGCACATTTTTTAAAATTAGTAAGATTCATACAATAAAAACATCAAACTATAAAAGTAGAAATAATTTAAACACTTTACCTCTAATGGGGACATCCTGTCAAGCAATAACCGTATCGATCGCAGGCGGTCAATGGACTTCTTCTCGACACGCGGACTCCACGCACAGGCACGTGGCTGGCCATCCCCAATAGGAACCGGGTCGCGGTGTGGTCGAAACGCCGGGAAATACTCGTATATCCACGTCTGTAACAACGTCATACATCCAGTGATACCTGCCGCATCAGCCCGGCTCGAGAATCCTAACTGGCGATACATGTACGCTAATGTAGCCGACCCCCAAGAAAACTGGCCTACTCTGTCGGGCTCACACGCGTCAACTATGTCGCGTGGCCTGAGCTTGTTTCCGCTCTTATCCGGAAACAAGGTACACCCGAGAAGAAGAAAAACATATGCAGCCAGCTGTGTGTCCTGCGTCCTACGTGAAGTGGGGTGCAAACATCGCTGCAAAACTGCTGCGATCTTAACACCGCCGTGATCCCACACACCAAGTGCCGCTGTGTACAGCGCAGCCCTATCCACCGCCAACAGCTCCGCCAATAAATCTGCCTGATCCGCATCTGTGACAACAGATGCTCGGTTTCCCTCTACGGGAATCCCAAGGATGGCCTCGACGTCATGCAACATGATCGTCATCTCACCGAACGGAAGGTGGAAAGAGTTCGTGTCCGGCTGCCATCGCTCAACGAAAGCCGTGATCAGCGTCGAGTCAATCCTCTCATGCATGGTGGCAGGAAGGTGGCTCACTCTAGTGCCCCTCAATCGGCCGACCATCTCGCTCTCCTCCGGCCAAGCCTCAGCCCAACTACACAAGAAGTTACAAGTCCTCTCCCGGGTTTGGCATTTCAAAATGCCGCTATCCAAAGCCCGCTCTTGGTCCTCCCAAATACGGGTAGCGATGTGTCCTAGAAAGCTAGGAATCACACTCCCGTCTATAGGTCCCCCAGCCACCTCGCCCCTCACCACCCAAGAATCATTAACGGCCCTCGACCGTTTTCTGCTAACCGCAGACACAGTGGACGCAGATGATGTGCCAGATCTACTAACAAATCTACCATCTCTACCCTTACGCACGTCTACCCTACGCGTCTCATACACATCATCAAGCCTCTGACTGAATGGACCGTAATCATCATATGGTCCACTCTGATCGTCCACATCCTCATCTGCATCCTCCTCCTCCTCCTCCTCATCACCGTCATCATCTTCATCATCCTCAGAATAGTGCACCCGTTCTCTACGAGCCGAGGCCGAAATACCACGGGATCTAACGTGTCTGGGCCCCGAGCTCTCCATTGAGTTGATCGTACTTCTCATAATGTCCATACTCTTCCCAGCCCCAGAACGAAAATACGATGCCTAACACAAAATAACAAAACATGTAATATGCAATATAAACATGTAATATACACATAAAAAAAGTAATTAAAATAAATAAATAAAACAATATACATATGATGGAAAATAAATTAAAAACATTACAAAATATTAACAACCTAAAAATAAAAAAATTAATAACCTAATAAATAAATAAATAAAAAATTGGAAAAAACAAAGCAAAAAAAAAAATTACCCAAAAAAAACAAATTGGAAAAAACAAAGTAAAAAAAAAATTAAAAAATAAAACGGAAAAACAAAAACAAAAAAAAGCAAAAAAAAAATTTGAAAAAATAATTCAAAAAAAAAATAAAAGAAAATGAAAAAAAAAAATAAATTAGGGTTCCGGCGCCTGTCCCAGACGCCAGAGCCACGGTGCTGGCGCCTGGGCAGGACGCCGGTGCCACGGTGGTGGCGTGTGACGTGGACGCCGCCACCGTGGTACCGGCGCCCTGCCCAGGCGCCATCACCGTGGCAATGGCGTCTGGGATTGGCGCCGGAACCGTGGTGTCGGCGTCTGGGACAAACGCCGCCGCCCAAACACCGCCGTCCAGCCACCAGTCGCCGCCGGGCCACCACCTTTTCCGGTTTTTTTTTTTTTTTTTTTTTTAAATAAAAAAATTTAAAAAAAAAAAAACATACCTTTCCTCCTCCAAACCCCCTTGCTCCGGCCACCGGTGACGCCACTTCCTTGCCTTGCCGCCTCGACATTTTGAAAAAATATTTTCGAGAGAGAAAGTGAGACTACAAAGTTAAGAGAAGATGAGAGTGTGTTTTTTACTAGAGTAGAGAAAATATAATTTTAGTTCGAGGGCAAAAGAGTCATTTCACTTTTAATTTGTGGGCTTTATGTGGAAATTTGCGGGCGATGTTTAGCAGTTCACTTAGTTTTAGGTGCACTTTGTCAAAGAATGGGGTTTGATAACTTTGTCGGGGAATCAACCTTCACCACATGTTTGAAATGTGTGCTTTGTGAGTTTTGTCAAGCAATGAGAAAAAGAAGAAACTCATAAAGTTGAAATTTTAAAATAATACCACCAATAACCACGTATTGAACACGATATGATATGAATGTATTTAACACATGTTTAATTTATCTTATTTTTGCTTATTTAATCTACTCTAGTTTGGTTTGATTTGATTGTCAAATTTGACCAAATCTTGACCTTAAGTGTGCGCTAAAGTTGCTAATTTATAAAATTACATTCGATTTGGTTTATGGTTCAGTTTGATTTTAAACCGTATTTGTTTCACCCTTATGGCCAACCACATATATAGGTTGGTGATTAAGGATTTTGTTCTCTCCACCTGAAAAAAGGAGATATGGTCTAATCTGATTTAATAATTTGATAAAGTTTGACTGCATTTTAGGGCCTGTTCATATTTACTAAACTGAGCTGAACTGAACTTAACTGAACAGAACTGAACTGATTGGAGCTGAACTGAACTGAATTGAACTGAAAAATTAAAATGCATAAAACTGAACTGAACTGAACTAAACTGAAAATAAGTAAATATGAACAGACCCTTAATCAATCAATAATCAATAATATAATACTAAAATAGACACAGGAAATGACACGTGTCAATTCCTGCTATAGTTTTTTCACTCCAAAAAAATCCTTCCCTTTTGCTAAAATCTTCTTTGAGAAATTTGGTATATGTAACTATCATAATATTATTTCAAATATTTTATGTGTATCTTTTATAATACTCCGTTAATTCCTTTTAGTTATTATTACTCCATTTTCATAAATATTACTCTGTAGGACAAATCTTTAATCCTATATACACCATTATTTTGTTCATTGGTTTCTCGCCTAATTCTAATACGAATCTAGTAAATAATAGGTTTGAACTTGAATTTTTTATTTTTTTTATTTATTTTTTAAATATTGTAATTGGTTTCTCGCCTAATTCTAATACGAATAGCCTATTAAAAATATGAAGGGATTTTAGCAACATACCATAACATTATAAGCACTTTTATCTATACATGTAATCATGTAAGGTAATTTGATTAAATTCTTTGTATGTGTTTTTCCAATACTTTCACATAGTATCAAAATTTAGGAAAAATATTGACTAGATACCATAATGGGGTTATCATTCTTGCCCATTAAGTGTAATACACAATTTTAAATACTTATTTGATTAATAAAAAAAAATTATACTAATTTATCATAGAATTTTTAAAACACTCAAGAGGATTAAGGGCCTGTTCTCATTGACTGAACTCAGCTGAACTGAATATTTTACAAGAAGGAAATTAGGAGCTGAACTGAACTGAACTGAACTGAGCTGAGCTGAACTGAACTGAATTCAACGTAAGAGAACAGTCCCTAATATGTAGATGTAGTTTTAATATACTCATTTGTCTAACTAACTCTTTCATTATATTTCATCTTTTATTTCATTATATACGCAAAATATGAAGATAATAAATATATTATACATGTATTTTATCTATGCTATTTTTAATACAATTTGTTTCTTTTATTGATTAAATTTAGTGAAATAACTAATCTAATACTAATCTATAAAGAAAAACATAATCAAAGTGGATCTTGTTAGGTTCGTCTCATAATGAACTTTTCAAATATGTAATTTTCACATTTCCTTGTAATACGCAATTAACTATATTTAGCAATAAGTAAATGATAATTAAAAGTTATTGTCTGAATATTTTTTATTTGATTTGATTTGGTCTGAATTTGTTAAGGAAAAAGTAATAATAAGTACTTGAAATAAGAGAACATGCCATCAACAATCAACAAAAATCATAATGTTGAATTGTCAAATTAACTATGGCAAATGTTAATTATTTAACTCAATTTTTCTTAATTTTTATTGTATACGTGTTCTTTTACATAATACTCGCATAGTCGAAGGTTTTGTTTGGTTCATTGTTAGTAAAGAAATGGAAGAGAAAGGAAAGGAGGGGAAAAGAAAAGAAGAGAAGGGAAAAGAAGAGATTTTATTTCCAATGTTTGGTTAATGAAATATAATGAAGGGAAGAAAAATGAAATATGCTTTTATTTTCTCTTTCTAGTCGAATTCCTCCAATTTTGGGAGTAAAGAAAAGCTGAAAATTTGTAAAGATGCGTTCCTTTCACTTCCTTTACTTCCTTTAGATTCTCATGTCATTTGGGTAAGTCTTGTATGTGGCTAGCCACACGGCGTGGTCACATTAGTTTACAAGAGTAAATTCCATTTTTATGTATGAGTAACCTCAAATTTTCGCAAGAGTAACCTTATATTGTCCATAAAAGTAACCCAAATTCATTATACGAGTGAATTCAAGTAATTTAGAAATAAGTAACTCCATTTGTTCATTCGGGTAACCCCTATTCTTTTATTTTGAAAAATGAAATAATTATCCCACTTATTTAAGAGAGTAACCCCTATTTCTTATTTAAGTAACTTACATACGCGTTTAAGTTAACCCCATTTGTCCCGTAAAAAAAAAAGTGGATTGCTAAACATCGCCCGCAAATCTCCACATAAAGCCCACAAAATTAGAGTGAAATGACACTTTTGCCCTCAAAGTAAAAAACACAATTTCTTCTCTCTATTCTCTACTTCCACTTTCTCTCTCTAAAAAACTTTCCGAGCGATGTCGAGGCGGCCCGGCAAGGAAGTGGCGGCACCGGCGGCGGGTGGACAGCGGTTTTCCGGCGAGAAGGTATTTTTTATTAATTTTGTTTTTAAAAAATAAAAAAAAAAAGTTCGGAGGCGGTGGCGGCGCCAAGGCCAGACGCCACCACCACGGCGGAGGCGCCTAGGCCAGACGCCGTGACGGTGGCGGCGGCGCCTAGCCCCATACGCCACCACCACGGCACCAACGTCTGGCCAATGCGCCGCCGCCGTGGTAGTGGCGTCTGGGCTAGGCGCCGCCGCCACCGTCACGGCGTCTGGGCGAGGCGCCTCGTTATATATTTTTTTTTTTTAATTTTTTTTTAAATTTGTTTTTCTTTTTTTTAATTTTAAATTTTATGTTTCTGATTTTTTTTTATTTTGTTTTAAATTTTGTTGCTTTTTTTTAAAAAAAATTTATGTTCCTCTTTTTTTTTTTTTTTAATTTTTAATTTTATGTTCTTGTTTATTGTTTTTGTTTTTTTTTTTTTGAATTTGTTTTTTTACTTAAAAAAAATTTTATGTTCCCTTTTTTTTTTATAAATTTTTTTTAAAATTTTGATGTTCTTCTTTTTTTAAGTTTTTATAATTTTATATTTTTTAAGTTTTGTGAGTTTTTTGTTTTGGTTTAAAAGATGCATTAAAAAAACTTTATTAAAAAAAATTTAATTCAAAAAAAAATTAAAACAAAATTAAACAAACGCAAACAAAAATCCATAAAAAAAAACATAATTATAAAAAACAAATCAAAAAAAAAAACAAAAACAAACAAATAAACAAAAAAAAAATTCAAAACAAAAAAAAAAAGAAAAAAAAAAGAGAAATTAAATTTAAAAAAAAAAAATTTTAAAGCAGCCCATAGTGGCGCCTGGCCAGGACGCCGGAGCCACGGTGGGGGCGCCTGGCTAGGACGCCGCCGCCATGGTGGCGGCGTCCTGGCCAGGCGCCCCGGCCGTGGCTCCGGCGTCCTGGCCACGCGCCACTCCCATGGGTGAGGCTTCCCCACCAGGCGCCTATGCCACGGTGGCGGCGTCCTGGCTAGGCGCCACAACCACGGCATGGCCTTCTCGGCTAGGCGCCAGCCACCATTTCGTCCTTACGATACGTTACGAACCTCGTTTTCCGGTGACGATGGCGACTCTCTGGTGCATATCGCCGCCGACGACGTCTCTTCGGTGATCCACATTTTTTTAGTGCGAAAAATTTGTTTTCGGTTAAAATTATAAAAAGGGCAAATTTGTCAAAAAATTATAAAATGCGGGCTTTATGTAGTAATTTGTGGGCGATGTTTAACAAATCCCATTTGCTCATCACCTAACCTCCTATCCACTTAATTAATTGTCTTGATCTGTTGATCATGTGAAGTAGCCACACGTGCCTGTATAAAACTTTGTTACTAAATTTTGCAATCAACAACAATAGTAAGGAAGAGTTCGCCAAAAAAAAAAAAAAAACTTTAGTAAGGAAGAACTTTTTTTGAAAGGTAGTAAGGAAGAACTTGAACTTAAAAAAATGGCGAAATTGAATGGTGAGGATGATAACTTCATTTGCAATATTGCTGATTCCAAGTCTCTGAAAAACAACGACTATGTTTTCGGCATCAACCCCAATCAACGCAATTCTTCCTGAACACCTGATTTTGGTTTCATTCTCCCAATTTTGCCGGTAAAAACCCTAATTCCTTTCAATTCTGTTTTAGAAATTTGTTATTCTATTATTCAAACTGATGAATTCGTAAAACCCCAATTATATTATTGCTGTTCTTCGTCCAAATTATCATACTTACTCATGTAATTATAGTTCATATATACAAGCTCAAGTTATTGCACTATGATGAGTTCAACAATCTGAAAATTCCATTAGAAACTGTTTTAAATCTTGATTTGCATTTTTAAAAGAGACAAATCCGAAATATAGATTTTGTGGGTTCTTGCAATTGCTTGGTTTGCTCGTTTTAGCAAGTTTCGACGACTCCGGGAAGTCTTAGGAGTTGTGGAATTTTCTTTATTTGCAATTCTGCAATGCATCATTGTGGATGTGGATGTGGATGATGCTTATCGGTCTGGTTACTCGTGCATTGATGATTACATGATTGGTTTTCAATTGAATCGTTCCTGCACTTATGCAATTGCAATTTGTTTAGCAATTATGATAAAAGGGCAATATCGCGTGTTTGCAAATTTTTCAGTAATTTTACTGAATTTATCTTAGTCCATTAGACTATCACTTAATGTGCGTCATCCTTCTTCAGTATAGTTGTATTATCGCTTATTGCATATGGTACAGATCGTGCTTTAAGCCTATGATTGCCTTGATTGGGGATGATGGCAACAGTTGATTCTAAACACCCAACTATGAGGTTTCTGACTTCAATGTGTTTATTATCAAATAGATATGAAAGCTAGATTGTAATTGCAATATTGGGCTGATGTGGCCCTTAATTATGCGGGTAGATTTTAGCCATGTCTTCTGTGCTTTTGAGCTTTTAATTGTTATTATGATCTTTGCATCCTCTGAACAAGCTCTTCACAGAATCACAATTATTTTTTCTTTAAGAAACAAAGTTAAGTAGCCTAATTTTTACAGTATATGTATAACTTCTCTGCTTTATCTGAAAGCTGCCGTTTACTCAGGATTCTTTTTTTCCTCTCTTCTTGGAGAAAAGGACCAACGGTGCAGCTTGTGAGTCTGTATTGGCGATATTGATTGCTCAATTTGGATCAACACGTACAAGCTTGAATTTTGAATCTGGTTGTGGCACAGCTGCACAGGCTTGGATATTGGATCTTGTGTACTCTATTTGCAGGATATTATAAGATTACTCAAGTAGTCAAGTAAGTTCATCAATTTTTTTGTTTTTTGTTTTTTTTTTTTGTTTTTTTTCCTCCTTCTAAAATATATGAAACAATTTTACAAAGTGTCAAAGTGCTTTGATTGGATTACTTGTTTGCTTATATGAGGGTATTTAGTGCTTGAATGCTTCAAATCTTTATTTTATGTATCTTAATCATAACCAGTTGAGGAAATAAGGCTTTGGTAATGTTTTATATATGTGATAATTATATAAAAGCCTCACATTCTAATTCAAGGTGCTAGCTTGGTTTAATACAAACAACTTGTTCATATTCCCCTCCTCAATATATAAACACCTCTAAGTAAAAAAAAAAAATAAACTTGTTCATATTCCTCTCCCCATTATATAAAGTATAAACAACGCCTCCAAGTAAATATTACTGAACTACTCGTACATGCTTTTGTGTATGTCTATTGAAGCTCCCAGTTTCAAGAGAACTTGTAAAGGTACCTGCCATTGTGGATTTGTGGATGGGGTAGAGACACTATGAGACAGTTGGAATACATCTAGCCATACATCCTTTGATTATAAAAGCCCTTAAAGGTCATTTTATGAAATAAGGTGTACTAAATTTAATTTATAAAACTGAAGCCATTGACAAAGAGTACTATCGTACTAATGTTCATAAGATTTTCTTTTTTTGGAAAGCAACGTACATGGTTTTCTTAAGGAGGTCAATTATGGAAATGTATCTAAATTTACAATAATGGTTAAGATTTCTTCAAATTTGATGATCCTTCCATTAGTTCATTATAAGCAATCATAGTTTAATTAAGTTTTATTTTTCCATTTTATCTTTGTCAAATAATGAAAAATTAAAGAATATATAAAGTTTTAACCTTAGTTTTTTCCACACAATCGGGGTGTTGTATCTTGCAATATACAAAAGATCATTGTCCTATTGTATCTAATAATTTACGCAAAATGAGCAAATTAATTTGTTACTAGCGAAATATGAACAAACTAATTTTGCTAATTTGCTTCATTATATATTTGCTTGCACAAAATGAGCAAATTTGTCAAGTAATGCAAAAGAACATATCAATTTGCTCATTCTTGTTCATTTGTGGAATTAAACGAATTGGACCAAGCTACAATTAATTGTATGATGAAGATGTTGCTAACTCGTTATACTACCTCCGTTTCTTATTATGTGCAATAAAGGGGTATTATTTATGATACATAATATATTCCTTTGTTGCACATAATAAGAAATGAAGGTAGTATATTTTGTTCATAATAAATTAATATAATCAAATATAGTGAATATGCGGGGAAAAAAATATTGAAAATTGGATGATCCAAATAGAAAAGTTGATTAAGTCTTAAGAGGATTATATCTATAATCCAAAGTGTTTATTTTTTAATTTTTTTAATTACAAGTCAAAAACTTTTTTTTTGCCTTCTTTTTTTGTCTTTTTTTTTGTTTTTTGTTTTTTTTTTTTTTAATCTATTGCTTTATGGAGTGACACAATGACTTTTTGCATTTTTACACTAGTCATATCTGTGTGGTTTATTGTAACTTTTTGGGTGTACCAAACACTCATTTGTGATGCATGTACGAAAAAAAGTAGAATTTAAAAAAAAAACTAAAATAACATAATTATAACAAAATTGTCAACTCTTAGAAGATTATAACACAAAAATATACGATAATATTTATATAATATATAATAAATTAAAAATATTTAATGCATTGGAACGTATTTCTTTAACGACATGAATTCCTAATTCTAAAATCAACACAAACAAACTATACCTTTTTCGTGTACTTATAAGAATATGGAGGAGAAAAAATGTACTATTGATAAAATTAGTTATAAACATCTATTGACAAAGGGAATTAGTTCCTTAATCATTTTAATAGTAGAATTTACTTAATTATAAAAGTTCCATGATTTGTTTTTCCTTGATTGTGCCTTCATAATTGAAATTCTTTAATAGATGGAAATTATTTGAATAATTAGTGCCAATTTTTACCTTGCCAAATGTGATTGATTTGTCAATGATTAGTTTCCATTTCAATTGCAATTGTAATATCAAAACATTTCTTTCCATCCATGCTGATTGATTGTTATTTTCCCCCATTGAGCTACAAAAGATATCATTGTGTCTTTGATGGACACCAATTGTCCTACCTTTCACTAATATAATAGAGATATAGAGTTTGACTAAATCTTTTCACTTATATATAATAACTAATATATATATATATATATTGATTTTACCACCACTTAACGGATTTTTGGAAGGAATCCGTTAAGTGGGGTCACGTTGCCACATGACACAATATTATTTGTTTTTTTAAAAAAAGAAAATTAAAAAACTAAATAAAAACCCCAAATTTAACCCTGCTCTAACCCTAAACCAGCCCACCATCATCACTGCCACTGCCGGCACTCCCTTCCCCACCTACCCCAACCTACGCACTAACCCGACGCACCACCCTAGCCAACCGGAAACACCTCAGTGTGCAAAACCACCCCCTTTCCCCCACCCTCGAAAGTCGAAATTGCCAAATCGACCATTCTGGGTTTCCATGGCCGATTCTGGCCATTTTGAGGGTGAAAGGGTAAAGGATTGGTGGTTTTCGGTCGAAACCGGTTTCGTTGGTGGTTGGGTGGCGTGTTTCAAGGCTTGGGTTGGGTTTCGTTGGTGGCGGCGTGTTTTAAGGTTGGCTGGGTTTCGTTGGTGACTAGAGGTGCTGAAGGTGTGGATGGGATGGGATGAGATGGGGAGAGGTGTTGCCGGCGGCGGGTGTTAGGGTTGCAGAAACTGGCTGAGATAACCTATTCTGCTCCAATTGGAATTTCTATCACTATTTACCTTTAAGTAGTTTCCTCATTTGAAATTAATGTTCACTTGCATATTATTAAGTCAATTGGTTCCAAGAATCTCCCAACGCCACAGTGAACTGAACGGCATAAAGAAAATCCACCACTCCTCAAAAAACACATAAGAAATTAGATAGGTCCTCTCAGAATGCCGAAAATGGAAATGTGTCGACCTTAATTCTAGATGAGGTTGAGAATTTAGCTGATGGGCTGGATTTTCCTTACTTAGACCCACCATTAAATCATTAATATAATCCATGGAGGAGATATAGAGGTGGAGAGTGAAAGGGGTTTGTGGGGGTGGTTGGTGTACGTGGGAGTGGTTAGTGTAGGTGGGGCCATAGCGGTGGTCTGAGTGTTGTTAGCTAGGAGATGAAGGTGTTACCTTGGAGATGGAGGAAGTTGGTGTGGTGTAGGACAACGTAATGATGTGGTATTGGATAGGGATGGGAGGTGTTGTTTATGGGATAGTGGTGTATGTTAGGAAAATGATGTGGTGAAAGATTAGGTTAACCATGGTTAGTATATTAATGAAACTAATCCATTTAACTCACATTAATGTCATAATTGGGATGAAATTATTATTTATGGTTTTGTATAAAAAATTTAAAAAAAGGGTCACCATTTTAGTGCATTAAAAGTTGAGGGCACCAACTCACCAATTCACCATTGAGAATTTCCCTTTTCTTTTGTTTTTAACGTGATTTTTACATTATATGTAATCAAATAATGCCTTATAGACTACATGTATTTCATCATTTTTGATAAATAATTAATGTTTGAAATTGTATAATTTAAAATTTTTAATATCTTTTATATGTTGGGTGAAGGGGCATGAAATTCGTTGAGAGTAAAGGGGCCATGAAATTATTTCGATAAAAAATAATACTACGTTGATCTTTAAGTGTATATATATACGGAGTATATATATATGTATATATTATTTGCATATATAGTTGACGGAGTAATACGCAATTAAAGATATTAATGATCAAACATATGTGTCGGGACTCACCATGCTTAATAAGTGTTGCGTGTTACTTAATGACACAAAGTGATTCTTCACATCTCCATTTCTTAATAAATACGTCCTTAATGCACTGCTTTAACCTCTTGCACTATTCTGAAACACTACAATTCCTCTAGTTTTCCGCTTTATCTCTCGTCTGAAATACCAATTGGTCACAACTAGAGTATTGGTCTGAAAATCTGAAATGGTGAAATTGAGGGAAGAGAATGATCCTGATACTATTGCTAATGTGAAGTGCAGGATCATCAACATCAGTAATTTTTCGGCAGAAACCCTAACTATTCCCGATGATCTCATAATCGGTAACATTCTGCCAAGATTGCCGGTAAAAACTCTAATCCGTTTCACATCTGTTTCTAAATTCTGGCTTTCTACAATTTCTACTCCTGAATTTGCAAAATCCCATCTCAAATTCTCCCTCAATCAAATTCTTTTAATCGATAAAAGACCTTTAAGATTCATGATATTGCCATATGATGATGAAGAATCTGACAGTCTGGAAAACCCAATTGAATTGGAAAACTTTTTTGATTCATCTTTTCAACAAAAATTATCTAAAAATGATGTTAGCTTTGTGGGTTCTGGTAATGGGTTGGTTTGCTTTGAATGTGATCATTTGTGTTTCTTCTTTATCTGCAATCCTGCTCTGCATTCATACCGTAAAATTATGTATCCGAATCCTGGTTACTGCTCCAATACTTCTTGGTTTGGTTATATACCATCTATTGATGACTACAGGATAGTTGTGCTATTTGGATTGTCTAGATTAAGAGTTCAGCGTGAACCTCCTGTATACTTTTATGTGTTTTCGCTTAAGACGGGGAATTGGAAAAGAATATGTGACCTTGATGATTATTTTACTCGCTATGAATGGTTATGCTGGGACACGAAAGTGGTCAATGATATTCTGTATTGGTCTGTTGGGTTTCTGGAATATGCGATGCCTAAGCGCATTGTAGGGTATAATTTGGTTAGTGAACAGGTGGAAGTATTTCCTTGGATGGATTGGTTACAACAGCTGAAAGTATTCCCTGGGATGAATTTGTTACAACAGTGCGTTAGTACAAGGTTTTTCTTGAGGAATGGGTGCTTATCAATAGCATGCATCAGCTTAATCGATCGGATGACTGAAGTTTGGACATTGAAACAATTTTATGATTGGAACTCTTGGGAGAAAGTGGGTTCTTTCAATCGTCCGTGCACGTTTGGTTGTCATGTCACCCCCACAGGCAAGTTTTTAGTAGAGAAATGTTTTGAGCTCCAAACACCGAACCGGTTCATGATAGTTGATGCAAGTCTAGATACTGAAAAACAAAGGCAAAGCCATACTTGCTCATGTGACAACAAAATAACTGTTTCAAATGCGGTGGGTTATGTTGAGAGTCTCATTTCCCCCTTCGGAACAATCATGTCCATTGATGAGGAAGACCGTGAACTGTGATCGACATTGCTATCTTATGTGGGTGTGTTCGCTTTGTGGTTTAAAATTTAAATTGCTTGTATTAGGTTTTATCATGTGATTTTCCTATTAGACCTTGTTTTTTTTCTGGGAATCAGCCATTTTTGTTGTTGTTGTTGTTGCTGTTGTTATTGTTGTTGCCGTCGTCGTTTTTGTTACCATTGTTGTGGTGGTGGTGGTGGTGGTGGTGTTGCTGTTGTGTTGTTGTAGCTTTTCTGAGACTGATTCAGACTCAAAGCTGTTTGTTATCTAGCCTGAGCATAAAATATTATTACTGTTGAGAAGGTGACAATTTTGTAATAGTCTGTTGCTTTTGTAGTGGTTGGTTCATGATAATAATAGCAACGAAGTTTTTATTTAATCCATCAATTTCATTTTGGCTTTGTATGAATTTGAGTATTTATTCCTTTCTGAATTTTGTAAGCAAAACTGGCTTGAATTGATCATGAACATGGTTACGCGGGTCAGTGAAACCATCGACATTGGCATAAACAACCATCTCCCTTTCCCTGACTACTGCCCTGATATCATATAGTTTATTCCTAATGATTGTGATGCAAGCAATACTCAATATGTTTCTTATTTTTATTTCAACTAGCTCTTTGCTCTTTCCAAGTTATTCATGAGTCAGCCGCCATAAGGGGTTGTCAGTTGTCACTGTGAGTCGATCTATTGCATGGTGCCAACAGAGAGTGCTGCTGGAAAGAAGAATAACATTCTGGTGGTTTGAAAAGTTTGATCCAACCTTGTGCAATTGTTAATGAGACATGTTCAAGCTTAAATTACATTTCAAATATTAAAAGAGCCAAACTCAAACTCAATTATTTGCATTTTTATTTAAGAAAATTGTTTCGTATACCCCTGAAGTTTTAAAAAATGCACCGACTGGAAACTTTCAAATGCACCATATATCCTTAAGTTTGTAAAAAGAAAATGCACCAAATACCCTGATCATCAAACAGATGTACATATTATTTATATGTCAAATTAAAATCATGCCTACATATTGACTCTTGCTAATTAATTACCAAATCCAAACTCTTTTTTAAAAAAACCAAAATTATTACTCATTTATTTTCCCCTCTCATTACATCTATCCCATTCAACCCCTTAAGATAACTATAACCCGTTTCACAATAAATTAATGAAAATGCTAAATAAAAAGCAAAACTATTGATTATTATTAATATTAAATGCGGCAAAGGTTTACTTACTTTAATCAAAATTTTCCTATTTTTATTGCATTAATACATATCATTTTACAGAATGCCCGTGATTACAACCATTGGAATATTGGAGTTGCTTTAATAGATTTTTTTTTTTTTTTTTTTTTTTTTTTTGGTGTTCCACACTTCTATGGTTCTACCTGTTCATCTTTGGACTGATCCAGATTCGGGGCTCGGCTCTAAATGGTTAGATTCTAATCCCTTCACAATTGTTGCTACGAGTAGTCAGTAGTCTCATTTTTCACTTCGCTAAACTTAACTAAATTTCCACTCACAAAAGTAAGGAAGAACTCAGAAAAATGGCGAATTTGAATGGTGAGGATCATAATTTCGATTGTAATATTTCTAATTTAAGTGTGAAAAACAATGACAATGTTTCAGCATTAGTCCAAATCATTGCAATTCTTCCAGAACACCTGATTTTGGTCTCATTCTCCCAATATTGCCGGTAAAAACCCTAATTCCTTTCAATTCTGTTTCAAAATTTTGTTATTCTATTATTTCTATTGATGAATTCGTGAAAACCCAATTATATTATTGCAATTTTCGTCCAAAATTTTTCATACTTACTCATACTCGTAATTATAGTTCATATACAAGCTCATGTTATTGCAATCTGATGAGTTCAACAACCTGAAAATTCCATTAGAAATTGTTTAAATCTTGATTTGTATTTTTATTTTGTGGGTTCTTGCAATTGCTTGGTTTGCTTGTTTTATCAAGTTTAGACAACTACGGGAAGTCTTAGGAGTTGTGGAATTTTCTTTATTTGCAATCCTGTTATGTGGATGATGCTTATCGATTCGGTTACTTGTGCATTGATGATTACATGATTGTTTTTCCATCGAATCGTTCCTGCACTTATGCGTTTTCTTTGAGGAATGGAAAGTGGAACAGGGTTTATGATATTGATGTTAGGTTGCTTTATACTAATTGGCATATTTTGGTGTTTGATTTCCAATTGGCGAGTTATTTAATATACGTGTATGTATGTAAAGCGATTGACTGCTGGTTAGTGTAATACAATTCTATGTAGGATTCTGATTAATACGTAATCTAGGTTCCAGAGAATACTGCGTGTAGTCAGAAAATTAAGTATTGGAATAAGACTATACATAGCAATATAGCATGATTCATGTATGAGACTAGATTTTGTTGCTGCATGTTTTAGAAGTTATGTGATCACTCCTTGTTTTATATCTTACTAGAATTACGTTGCTTGCTTCTCATTTGATTGGTCAGCCATACGATAACATACTAAAATAGCTAGTTTTACTTTGAATTATTCTCATTTGATTGGTCAGCCATACTATAACATAGCTAGGTTTGTGCTTCACATAAAAACTTAGAACAAGAACAATCAAAGGACAAGGACAAATGGTCCAACTTATACAGTTTATGGCCATAGTTTCTTTTTTGTGGTTTGTATATTTTTTTCTTACAAAAATTTTGATTCTCTTGGTTGATGTCCTTTTTTGAGTCTACAATGTTTTACCGAGTTAATTAATAAATTTTGAATTAATCACGTGATTTTGTGCAAATCTAGTGATGAAATCAAAATGGCATTCCAGATCTTTTTCAGAGGATAAAACAAATTATGTTCTTTGGACTGTAAAGGCACCTTGTTTCTATGCATAAGGTCATGGAGTGGCTGGTTAGATATGAAGAAAATTTTCTGCTTCAGAACCCTAAGTTAGAGAACTGCATGTAGCTAGGGAATTCAAGTAAAATTTTGGAATCACAAATATAATCGTAAGACTTGCACGAGAGTATACTTGTTACTAAATGTAGCTATGAGTAGTAAAGCTGTGCATCACAAAGCACCGTGAGACCATGACAAAGGGCTTCGCGAGTTGTGAAAATTGGCCTGTTTGTTAAAAGGGCAATCTATGCACTATGTAGCAATTATGATGAAAAGGGAAAATACTGTGGGTTTGCAACTTGTTCAGCAATTTAACTGAATTTATCTTAGTCCATTATACTATCACCACTAGATGTGCCCCCTCGTCTTTCAGTATAGTCATTACCTTATCTATTTCCCATTGTGTTGTATTATCACTTATTTCTACAGTACTGATCGTGCTTTTAGCCTATAATTGATGATAATGGCAATAGTTGATTCTAAACCCCAATTGTGAGGTTTGTGACTTCCATGTGCTTATTGTGAAATAGATATGATAGCTAGAGTGCAATCACAATATTGGACTGCTGCAACCCTTGATTATGCAGGTATATTTTAGCTATCATGATCTTTTCATTCTCTGCCAGAACAAGCTCTTCACATTCACAGAATCACACACACACACACACACATATTTTCTTGAAAGAAACACAGTTAGGCCCCGTTTAGTTTGATGTAAAATGTTTTCATGGAAAATGAGTTTCCCATATTCCTTTGTTTGATTTGTGAAGAGGTGGAATATAATATTCCAAATGGTGGAAAATTACATCCATAATAGTGGAAAACTATTTTCTTTATAAAACAAGGGAAGCCTCATTGTCTTCCCTTTCCCTTATCTCCTTTTTATTTTTCTCTCATCCATCTCCACATTTTCACTCCTATTTTTAATTTCTCTTAGTTTTTCTTGTAAGAACCAAACAAAGGGAAACTATCTTGCAAGTGTGGTTTTCCTTGAAAATATGTTTTCCATTAAAACTAGTTTTTTATTGAAAGTATTTTACATCAAACCAAAACGGGGCTTTAAGTTGCCTAATTTTTTTACTGTATCACATCTCTGCTTTATCTTAAAACTGTCGTTTACTCAAGCTCCCCCCCCCCTCTTCTCTCTTCTTGGAGCACAGGTGCAGCTTGTGAGTCTGTATTGACAACATTGATTGCTCAGTTCAGATCATATTAGAAGGTTCAACACTTACAAGCTTGAATTCTGAATCTGGTGGTGTTACAGCTGCATAGGCTTGGATATTAGATCTTGTGTACTCTATTTGCAGGATATTATAA
This sequence comes from Chenopodium quinoa, assembly GCF_001683475.1. Lineage (NCBI taxonomy): Eukaryota > Viridiplantae > Streptophyta > Magnoliopsida > Caryophyllales > Amaranthaceae > Chenopodium > Chenopodium quinoa. The sequence continues at coordinate 859,424 of NW_018745461.1, forward strand.
GATTATTCAGGTAAGTTATCAGGTTCTTTTTTTTTTCCCCCTTTTAATAGGAGTCCTTGGCAGTTTTTAACGTACATATTTTCTTGGCTTCTAAAAAATTTTGAAACAAACTGTCAAAGTGCTTTGATTGGATTGCTTGTTTGCTTGTATGAGGGAATTTAGTGCTTGACTACTTAAAATTTTTATTTTATGCATCTTAATCATAACGATAACCAGTTAAGGAAATAAGGCTTTGGTATTATTTTATTGTTAGTGATAATTATATAAAAGTCTCACATTCTAATTCGAGGTGCTAGCTCGGTTGGTCCAACCAACTTGTTCATATTTGCCTCCCCATCACATAAACAATACCTTCAAGTAAATGTTACTCAACTACTCGTTCATAAGCATTTGTAGTTTAATTAAGTTTTATTCTTCCATTATATCTTTCAAGAATAATAGAAAGTTGGAGAATATATAAAATTTTAAACTACTTTTTTACCACACAACCGGGGTGTTGTACTTTGCAGCATACAAAAATTATTGTATCTAATCATTTACACAATGAGCAAATTAATTTTGCTCACTAGCGAAATTTGAACAAATTAGTTTTGCTAATTTTGCTTCATTTTTTTTACTTGCACAAAATGAGCAAATTTGTATAGTGATGCAAAAGAACATTCTCTGTTTGCTCATTCTTGTTCATCCATGCAAGTAAACACATTGGACAAGCTACAACTAGTCGTATGGTGAAGATCTTGCTAACTCGTTATATATCTTGTTCATAATTAATTAATATAATCAAATATAGTGATTATGTGGGAATAAAAAAGATTGAAATTGCATGATCCAAGCTTTAAACAAGTCTAAAGAAGATTATATACATAATCCAAAGCATTTTTTTTTTAAATAACAATGACTGAAAAAAATTATGTTAAAACAACTTTTGTTTATCTATACCCTCCGCTTTATTAAGTGACTCATTGACTTTTTTGCATTTTCACACTAGTCATATATGCGTGATTTATTGTAATTTTTTGGGTGTACCAAAGACACCTTTTTGATGCACGTATGAGAAAAAGTGGAATATTGAGAAAAAAAAAAAACTCAAATAACATAATTATATTAAAAATAGTAAACTTTTTGAAGACCACCCCACAAAAATTACTATGACATTAATATGATTGATAACAAAATTAAAAGTATTTCATGCATTGGAATATATTTCTTTAACGACATATGAATTCCTAGTTCTAAAATCAACACACACAAAATATACCTTGATTATGATATTCATGCACTTGTAAGAATAAGGAGGAGAAAAATTGAACTTTCTCTATTTGGTGTTTTTTTTTCTTCTTCTTCCAGTCGACACATTTTGAATATAGCACTATTTACTTACTCCCCTTTGACCGTGATTTATGCATTATACACAATTAAAAATATAGTCCCGTGGAATCTTGTTAGATTCGTCACGATATATATTTTAAAAATATCAATTGTTCATAAACCTTGTTTATCGGTAATTAAAGATATTAATAGTTTATGTTGCCATGTGGAAATTGTGACTAAAAAACGTGTCAACAAAAAGAAACGGAGAAAATATTATTCATAAATTTAGCTATATGTATTTACATCTATTCACAAAGTGGAATTGATTCCTTAATTATAATTTTTAATAGAATTATCTTAATTGTAAAAGTTCCATGATTTATAATTCCTTGATTGTACCTTCATAATTAATTTTTTTTAATTGATGTCAATTATTTGAATAATTAGTGCCAATTTTTACCTTGCCAAATGTGGCTGATTTGTCAATGATTAGTTTCCATTTCAAATATAAACTTATAATTGTAATCATCTAATATTTATATTATTGTATTTTAGGTGGACACCAAAGCCCTTCCCTTCATTTATATGATAAAGATATTGAGTTTTACTAAATTATCTTACCTATATGTAATAACTAATTTTAATCCATGATGCTTGGTTTTTCTTTTTCTTTTTAAAGTGACTTTTACATTATATTTGATTATATATGCCTTATAAACTACATGTATTTCATTAATTTTGATAAAAAATTAATGTTTGAAAATTTGAAGCTGTATATAGCATAAATTTGGAAACTTGAAATTCTAAAATCTTTTTATATTTAGGGTAAAGGGGCATGAAATTATTTTGAGGTGAAGAGACATGATATTGGAAGAAAAACTAAATGTAATTGAACGGAAAATATTATGTGAGTAATTTGAAGGCATAAAGGTGGAAGAAAATCAAGATTGTGTAGGAGAAAACATGTGAACCCCAAAGAAATAAGATAAAAAAAAGGTCTTTAAATGTGACACGTGGCACTTTGGATTTCTTGCAAAATTTTCCTATTATTAAATATTATTATTTTTTTTAATGAAATATTGTTATACTTCGTTCGTATATATTGTTGGATTAGTTACGAGGTATAAATTCATAATATCATTTTTTACTAATACGCAAGTAAAGATATCAACAATCAAATATTTGCATCGGCATGCGTAATAAGTGTTTGCGTGTTACTTAATAACACAAAGTGATTCTTCACATCTCCATTTCTTAATAAATACGTCTTTAATGCACTGCTTTAACCTCTTGCACTATTCCGAAACACTACATTCCCTCTATTTTTCCGCTTTTATCTCTCGTCTGAAATACCAGTTGGTCGCAACTAGAGTATTGGTCTGAAAATCTGAATAATGGTGAAATTGAGGGAAGAGAATGATCCTGATTCTATTGCTAATGAGAATTGCAGGATCATCAACATCAGTTATGTTTCGGCGGAAACCCTAACTATTCCCGATGATCTCATAATCGACCTCATTCTGCCAAGATTGCCGGTAAAAACCCTAATCCGTTTCAAATCTGTTTCTAAATTCTGGTTTTCCACAATTTCTACTCCTGAATTCGCAAAATCCCATCTCAAATTCTCCCCCAATCAATTTCTGTTAATCTTTAAAAACCCATTAAGATTCATGTTATTGCCATATGATGATGAAGAATCTGACAGTCTGAAAGACCCTATTGAATTGGAGAACTTTTTTGATTCATCTTTTCAACAAAAAATATCTAAAACCAAGGTTAGCTTTATGGGTTCTGGTAATGGGTTGGTTTGCTTTGAATGTAGGATTTTATGTTTCTTCTTTATCTGCAATCCTGCTCTGCATTCATACCGTGAAATTATGTATCCTAATCCTGATTACTGCCCTAGAACTTCTTGGTTTGGTTATATACCATCTATTGATGACTACAGGATAGTCGTGCTATTTGGATTGTCTAGATTAAGAGTTCAGCATGAACCTCCTCCTCCTGTATACTTTTATGTGTTTTCGTTTAAGACTGGGAATTGGAAAAGAATGTGTGACCTTGATGGTTATTTTACTCCCTATGAATGGTTATGCCTGGACACAAAAGTGGTCAATGATATACTGTATTGGTCTGTTGGGCTTCCAGTATATGCGATGCCTAAGCGCATTATAGGGTATGATTTGGTTAGTGAACAGGTGAAAGTATTCCCTTGGATGGATTGGTTACAACAGTACGTCTGTACGATGTTTTTCTTGAGGAATGGGTGCTTATCAATGGAATGTATCAGCTTAATCGATCGGACGACTGAATTTTGGACATTGAAACAATTTGATGACTGGAACTCTTGGGAGAAAGTGGGTTATTTCTCTCTTCCATGCACGTTTGGTTTTCATTACACCCCCACAGGCAAGTTTTTAGTAGAGAAATGTTTTGAGCTCCAAACACCGAACCGGTTCATGATAGTTGATGTAAGTCTAGATACTGAAAAACAAAGGCAAAGCCATACTTGCTCATGTGCTGGTAATAGAACTGTTTCAAATGCGGTAGGATATGTTGAGAGTCTCATTTCCCCCTTTGGAACAATCATGCCCATTGATGAGGAGAACCCTGGAGTTTGATCGGTGCTGCTATCTTGTGTTGGTGTGTGCGCATTGTGGTTTAAATTTTTCTTGTATTAGGTTTTATCATGTGATTTTCCCATTAGACAATTTTTTTGCTGGGAATCAGCACTTTTTGTTGCTGTTGCTGTTGTTGAGTAGTTGACAATTCTGTAATAGACTGCCGCTGTTGCAGTGGCCGGTTTATGATAATAACAATGAAGTAATTATATAATCCATCAATTTCATTTTGGCTTTGTATGAATTTGAGTATTTGATTTTTTTTTTTCTTTCTGAATTTTGTAAGCAAAACTCGCTTGAATTATTTATGAACAGGCTGTGAAACCATCTACATTGGACATAAACAAACATCTCCCTTTCCCTGACTACTGTCCTGATCTCTTTGGCCCCTTTCCTACTTGCTAACTGACTTCAATTACTGGTAAATTTGCGTCTTCTTGCTGTGACTGCTTTTTCTGGATTGCTAGTTCTCTTGTTTGCAGCCCTACCAATATGCTAATAATAATAGTATCATATAGTTTATTGCTAATGATTGTCATGCAAGCAATGATCAATATGTTTCTTATTTCAACTTGCTCTTTGGTGATTTTTCTTTTTGAGTAGAATTCAACCCTGATCCTCTCCAAGTTTGTCACGAGTCAGCCGCCATATGGGGTTGTACTGTGAGTCGTTCATTGCATGGTGCCAACCGAGAATGCTGCTGGAAAGAAGGATTACATTCTGGTGGTTTGGGAAGTTTGATCCGACCTTGTTCAGTTGTTAATGAGCCATGTTCAAGCTTAAGTTACATTTGCCTCTCTTTTTTTTTTTTTTTTTTTTTTGAGGAACAATTATTTGCCTAACTTGTGAGCTTATTAATTTATGAAAATGATTCTATATGAGCTTATTATTTGAATGACAAAGATAGGATACACTTTTTCACACAAATTGCCCTAGTCATATAAAATTACAAATTAAAGCCAAGTAACAACATAAATTTTTAATTGCACATGTTGAAACATGATGTATTTAGTCGAGTTTAGGTTTATCTAGATTAAACCCAAATCATTCCTATCAAGCCAAAATATTAAACAAAGTTATAGGATTAAGATGAGTTCATTCTCTAGTTTGAATTTATTAAAATTAAATCAAATCAAGTCAAGCTAATGTTAGAGTTTGTTAGATTTGCCTTAACTTGTAGTGATAATAAGCAATCAATGTGAGACTATACATAAAGCATTAAATCCTCCCCTCCCAAATGTTGATAATTATACTGCATTCTACGAAAAACAACTTTTTTGATTTGTGATGAAGAAAATGAACAATATATAAGTGTGCAATAAATATTTTTTGCACTATAAATATAGAAAAGATTCAACTCTTAAAGTTCTTAATCATTAGGTCAATCCTTCATTCATCATCGACTTATTACAAGTGAACTTAGGGAATTTAGGGATAACAAACAGGTGGTGGGCGTGGTGCGGTGCAATTGTGGAAACCCCCCTTCCCCAAACCTATATCTACCTGAAGTTTCTATACCCACTACCCACTATGGAATGATTGGAATCCACATCTACTATACCACTCAAGTAGATATCTATTACCCACTAATTCACATATTACCTGCCTATACCCACTTATTAGTTATTACCACCTATGACCATCGAGTTTATATATCAATAAAATTATATAGTAGATGTCTTGTGTATATAAAAATGTTGGGATTGAGTGAACAAGTGGATATTGAGCGGACGGTGGACATAAGTTGAGCGAGATTTCAAATTTACCACATATTCAATTCTTATGACGAATACGAAGGGTCAAAGTATGACTTTTTATATCCATACTCACTCATTAATCATTATATTCATCAAATTTGCACTCATATCCACTTAAATTAGGACGGGTGTTATATATAATCCGCCAAATCATACCCACTTGCCACGAGTGCGATCCCCGAATAAGTATATCGTGTTCAAAGTAAAACACACCCGAGCGCGAGCAAAAAAAAAACAAAAAAAAATGACAGCACTCGGCTCTTTTATAAATACCATTTCACCTCCTTCCTTTGGCGCCATAACCCCCAAATTCAAAATTTACTCCTCTCTCTCATCTCTCCATCTTCATCATCACCAAACTCCCACAAAAATGTACACCTACTTCAAACAACAACACTCGACATTATCGGTTCCGGTTCCAATTCCGATGCAATCGAATCATCCGATCTCACCACCATCTTCATCATCATCACCCCAATCATGTAGTCAAGGTCATCGATCTTCGCTCATCCTTCAATCCGAAGAAGGAGGTTCAATTTGCTTACTCTGTTTCACAAACCTAATCACAAACCCTAATTCTCCAACCTTCCATGTATCCTACGCTCTCTCTCAGCTCTCTCATGCCGTCTCTCAGCCTTCCTTTCTCTCTCCTCTTCTCTCGTTTCATACTCACCTCATTCTCTCTCCTCTTGTTCATTCTCTATCATCTTTTGATGATGAACAGATTGCTCGCCAAGTTATTGATGTTGTTTCTCAGATTTCTGATTATGGCGGTTCTTCGGTTGCTGGTGATTTTGTTGCCAGTGTTGCTGCTGTTTTGTCGTCTGGTGAGCTTGCTTGGAGTCGTCGTCAGGTTTACTCGGTGAGTTGTTTTTCTGTTTGTGATGAATTTTGATCAATTAGGTTTGGATTTTTGTTGTTTTATGAGATTTTTGGTGGAAATTTAATTGAGTAGTGAAATGTGATGTTAGGTTTTGATGTGATTATTTTTTTGTAGATTGATGAAATTTTTTGATTTCAGAAGTTGATTTTTGGAAATTGAGTGGTGATTTTGTGAAATGTAATTTTAGGTTTTGATGTGAATTGTTATTATTGGAGAATGATGAAATTGTTTGATTTCAAAAGTTGATTTTTAAATGGAGGTTGCAGATGAGAATTGGTGGCTTGTCTCTTAGATTGTGCTCAATTTTGATGAATGGATAGGTTGTTTGATGTCAATGTTTGGAAATTTGGTTGCTGAAGTTATGTCAAAGATCCGAAGTGAATTCCTGGAGACTTGATTTTACAACTTTTCGAGTTTTGAAATGAGAGATGTGGAGGATGGAGACCGTAGTGTTGACATTGATAGGCGTGTTGAGATCAGTAAAGATGGAGTTATTGGTAAGATCATTATACATTCACTTCTGAACTGAATATGGATTTACTGGTAAGAGCATTATGCATTCACTTCTGGATCGAATATGACTCTTGGAGATGAATTATGTTGTGACATATGTTTATAAGGCTTATAGCTAGCTTAGCATTCTAGCTACCATTATCTGTAAAAATCATTGATGCATTTTGTTATTTGAAAAACCCGTGGAAAGTATGCAAATAGAAATGTGAATGTTTGGGGAGTAATCGCAACAGCATATATGGATGAGTGTATAAGTGTATAATATTGTGCCTAGAATGAGTGTGAAATAGATTTTTCTTTTCTACAATGTGGTTATACTGTTACTTTATTGGTTAATTAGCTATATACTTATATACGGATTGATTTATTTCTCTCTACTTTTCCTTTACCCATCTTTGTTTTAGGTGTAATTAGATTTAAGCCTATGTAGTTAGATTTAAGCCTATGTAATTAGATTTAATCCTATGATGACTACCCATCTTTGTTTTAGGTGTAATTAGATTTTAGCCTATGATGAATACATTTTAGCCTATGTAGTTAGATTTAAGCCTTTGTTTTAGGTGTAGTTAGAATTAAGCCTACCAGCTTTGTTTTAGGTGTAGTTAGATTTGACTCATTTGAGCTATAGGCCTAAAATGAGTACATGTAACTGTGTATTCATTTGTTTGGTCATTTGTTAAGTGATTGGATTTAAGCCTATGATGAATAAAAATGCATTATGTCACAACAGTGATCATAATGTAGTCAGCTTATTGAGTGAAATTATGCTTTCTCCAAGCTTCTTCCCATTTACTCATATAGTCTTCTATTAGTGCATTTGCAGCATATAATATCAAGTAAACTACAAGCATTAAGTAAACACAAATTATTGGCACCTCAGTGATTTGGAGTTAAACTCACTGTTTTTTTTTTTTTTGTTTTTGTTTTTGTTTTTGTTTTTTTTTTATTGTAGCTACATTGTCTGGGAGTTTTTTTGACACGTCAAATGGATACTTATGACAGTATCAAAGATAAAACTGGTCTGATCAACAATCTTGTGATGGGTCTTCAATTGCCAAGGTATCAGCCTGAGCAAACACAGAGCAGTTTATTTATTGAGTACAGATTACCATCTTTTCACTTTGTCATTGCTATGCCATCACAAATGCAGTGAAGAAATTCGAGGGGAGATCATGTTTGTTCTGTACAGGATATGTATCCTCCAGTATTCCAGTGAAGATGAGGAAGGTGCTGATATATTGTTTGAGTATTGCCCCATGATCTTACAATTATCTTTGGATGCACTTATGAAGACTCAAAGAGATGATGTTCGCCTAAACTGTTTAGGTTTGTCCCTTATATCTCACAACTGCCTGTATATAGCTTTCTAGTTTGGATCACTCTGCAACACCTGCAGAACCAAGCTGTAAGACAATATTAAAAGTTGCATTTATGGTCTATACTAGTAGAAGATCTTAAATTTTGGATTCCAATCTTTTATTTTCTCTGGGCATGAAGGGATTAAGTTTCAGTAAGATCATTCTAATGTATAGCAATGTCAATTGGGTTATAGTTTTCAGCTAGTCAGATATTACACTAGTACTTGAGCTAGAGTGAAAGTTATAGAGGAAGGTATAACTTGGAAAACTCTATTAGAGGATTATTAGCTAAAATTCTTTGCTTGGTAAAATCTCTTGAGCAGTTTGCATGAGAATGTGTTATGACTGTCATCTCTTGTTAAGGATCAAATTGAATCTGCAAGCTAAGCTTTCTATTTATTTGGGGACATTTAGATTAGAAAAAATATGAATGAGACGGGCTTTACGTTTTGTTTTAAGGTTGTAACATCCTTGCATCACATAGAAGAGAAGCACTGCAAGAAGCATTTGTATTTGCATATCATTTCAGACTCTTAGTTAAGTAATGACTGATTTACTTGTGTAGCTCTTCTGAAGGTGTTGGGTCAAAGAGGATTCCTCTCAAATGCCTTTTCAAGTGAGTTCAACATGATGGATACCTGTGAAGCGGATAACTATACGCAATCCTCCAATGATGAACCTAATGGTTCTTCTTTAAGTAGATTGTTTGCTGAGGCTATTAAGTCTCCGTTGCTCTCTCCTGATAGTCAAGTTCAAGTCTCTACACTGGACCTCATAGTACATTGTTTGTCATGTGGGAACTGTTCACTCAAGCAAATTCAAGTCTTGGTGGAAGAGAATCTTGCAGACTATATATTTGAAATACTAAGGCTATCAGGTAATAATTTGTTTGCCTAAACAAAAATTTATAGGAATCAAACGTTAAAAGCATTCTTGAGGAATCATGCTACATGTAGTATTTACTATTTTATATCATCAGTGATGCTTTGTGCAGTGTTTTGTCAAATATCTTGCTATTCTAACTCAAGTTATACTGTTGTTATTAGCAACTTATATAGTTCTAGGTATAGATTTTCTGTTGGATGCGTTTCACAAGCTACCTAACTGTATGCTTATATTACAACTTCTACTTTGCAGAGTACAAGGACCAGATTGTAAGCTCTTGCGTTCAAGCTCTTGATATCTTATCAGCGGCTGAACACGTCTTCAGGCAGAGGCTTTCCCTTGGCTTCTCTACTTTGGTCTCTGTTCTGCCTCAGGTAGCTGAAGTACCTTTTCATCCTGTTCAACCTCAGATGCTAAAGCTCATATTGGTTGGCATCTCAAGTTATCCCGGAGTAGTATCTGCCAAACTTGCTGAAGAAATAAGTAGTTCCTTGACACTAATACTAAAGAGATACTCTGCTGGTGAGATGGGTATGCTTCCTGAAGCATTCATTACCATCTGTTCCATTTTTGTTGCTCTTGTGAAATCTCCTTCAGCTAGCAGAGCTTCAAATTTGATGGCTACAGTCCTGCAAGCATCAAGACATGCAATTCTGGCCTCATTGAGCACAAATGACTTAAACAGCTACCAACTTCTGCATTCTTTATCTCTGTTAAAAGAAACATACTCATTTTGTCACGAAATCAGCTCTATATGTAATAGTACAGAGATGCAACCGAGAGATTCAATTATAGAAGTATGTCAAAATCATATAGTACCTTGGTTTATGACAGAAATCAATGGTTTGGAAGAGGAGAGTGTGTTAAGAATATTGGAGACCTTGCACTTCATACTGTTACAAGCTCATGATAATCAGGCCTTGCAACGCACTCATGCTCTACTTTCACTCTCGTGGTTCAGCTTGTCTTTCAGATGTTTAGGTCTGTACCCAACAGAAAAGATGAAATTGACAGTGTATCTGATGCTAAGTACTATTGTGGATAATATTCTTGGCGATGATTCTGGCAAATCCATCAGAACTGTTGCATCTGCTTTGCCAATAGATCCTGTTGATCTTCTGTTTCTTCTGGGGCAGAAGCACAACTTAGATCTGTCATCTTGCCAGATTGCTGTATTACAAATACTGCATATCAGCTCTTTATACGACGAAATGCAAGTATCTAACCCTGCTTTGAATTTTCTTGACTTATTAATGTCCTTCAAGTTTTCCATCTTAACCTTTAGATTTTTCCCCATCTTTCTCAGGCTTGCTGACAAGAAGCTAATTTTGACTTCTCTGGAGCAATATATGCTTGCCAACAGCAGCCACTTGCTTTTCAGAGCTGTTGACTCGATTGTGGTAGTCTATTTGTTGAATCTTTATGCTCTGTGTAGAAGCTTTTCCAAGAAAAACTACCAAATTTGTTACAGTTCTGATGCAGAAAAGATTTTCTTCGAGCTCTTGGAGGAGCAAGATTGGGATTTATCATCTTTTGACATTCACCCATCCTCATTAAAATGGTTGTTTCAACAGGAGAAATTCAGCAAGTCCTTGTCTTGCCAAATCCTCAAACTCTCTCGAAATAGTTTCTCAAATGACACCCTAATGAACTGTGGGATTCTTAATTTCCACGATATAGCATGTTTAGCCTCTGTAGGAGACAACCTTTTACCAAAACTGTTGGTCCTTCTGCTGAAACAGCTTGTTGGAAATGATATGTTACTAGAGGATGTAATATCATTACTTCATTTTATATCGTCAATTATCACCATTTTTCCGCATGCTGCAGATCAGCTCTGCATGCATGGAATGGGCAGTGCAGTTCAAAATCTCTGTTCGAATTTGTTATGTTCTTCCTCACTAGAGAGCTACATGATCGTTTCACGTTTTATCTTCATCATCTTATGTTCTGTGCAATCTCAAACACTCTATGATGATGAAGCTTGGCTTGCAGTGGTGATGAAGGTAGGTAAGTTTTTGTGTAAAAGCATTCAGACCTGGTTTCATCCATGAAAATTTCTTACTTTTTCTTCTTTTTCGTCTCTCTCCAAGCAGCTGTTTGACTCGTTTACTTCCTCCATGAGGGCTAATGGATGGACAGAAGAGCATCTATTAGTACTCGGTGTCCTTTCATTAGTTTTGTATCATTCCACTCAGGGTGTGCTCGTAGAAACTGCAAAATTCATACTTCTGAATTCTTCTTTAGCCTCCCTGATACGAGCCACAGTCGATGGACTTTTGGCAAATGGATCTGCTTCAATTGAGCAAGAAGAGGAATCAGACACCGAGCACACCTTAGTTTTTCTGCTGTTATTTGTCCACTTTTACCTAAAAAGGTAAGCAAGGTTTTATTGAGTAACATTTTGATTGTTTCATCTGAATGCTAACTCTTTTGTGCTTTAGTTTGCAAGCTGTTCTACCAGGAAGCGTGGACTGGCAAAATTTCTTCGATTTACCAGAAGGGACATGTGCATTTCCTGCAGTTGGAATTTCTTGCCAGGATATATGCAGGTTCCTGCACTTCGGTTCATCCCTGGTAAAATTAATTGCCTCACATTGCCTGTTCGAGTTATTGAGTGGGATCACAGATCAGCAGAATGGATTGAAATGCACCAAGGGGTATTTACGGTCCATAGTTGCTGTATTAGAAGGCCTTATTTTTCACTGTGATCATCGAATTGCCCTGAACTCTAGCCTCTGTTTATCAATGATCTTCAGCTGGGAAGTACCCAGTACGTATCATACATGCTTAAATAGAAACAGCAGCTGGTGCAGGATGATTGTGGAGGAGTTAGCAAGATCTTTGGCTGCGCCATCTTCAGTATCTACTTCATTGATGAATCATCACCGGCCTGCAGTGCACATTGCTACTGCTCTTTTAAGATCAAAAACTGTTCCTTCGTGGATGAATTCTGTGTTCGATGAAGCCTGTGTATCTAGCTTAATCGAAAACCTCTCTCCTAATAACATTAGTGTTGAGGTGGTTCTCTTATTTCAACAGTTGCTGCTGTCAGCTTATCTGAAGCCTGATCAAATTGATAAACTGAATCATCTGCTTCAGGTAACTCTTGTCTCAAATTTTGTCTTATATAATTTTTTCATGAACTATTTGGCACATTTTATATTTTGTAGTAACATAATTCCCGATACATCCCCAAATTTGTTTGATCAGAGATAGTGAAAAAGAGTCGCAAAATCGGACATTAGTCAACTGTACTCTAATTTACTCTGTATTATGATATAGTCCTTTACTAAGAGATTTTAAGAGGAAGTTTTAGGAGGGACTAATTTGATTGTTGGCTAAATACTACGGTGTTAATACATTAAATTCCAAACCAGGTTATGTACATTCAAACTTTCTGTGATGTATAGTCCTAAGAACTAACCAGAATGGAATGAGGAGAATGATGCAAAACCATTTATATTCTACATTATGAATTTCAGGCTTGTAAGAGGTGCACACACATGGGAAGTAAAGACAACAGTGATTGCACGGGAGAGCAAGGAAGGAAGGTCGTGACAATGTCAAGCGACTTGGGAGAAATTTGTGAGGTTCTACTCCAATTAATGTCGTTGGAAACACAACTGGATGTTAATTTTGGCGGATATCATGCCAGGGCTAATAGATTAATGGAAGAAATGGAATTGTTTTCCAGGCTCGCGGAAGATATGAGGTTTGAGAACGCATGCTGAGCTTAGGCCTGTTCAAGTTTAAGATTTGTTAATACTGTTTGAGCACTGTAAATAGTTCGATCTGTTGTTTTTGCATATGTATATTCACAGAACTAAATTAACGCATGAATGTTAGAATCCCATTTTTATTTATATAAATACATACAGTATACATTAATATAAGCACATCTAATGGATATTAGTTCCTCATTCAGCTGTTTGAAGAAGGCGGTTTAACCAGCTAATTCATGGAGAATCACCAAATTATCTATGACCACAAATTTAAAGCAGGGATGGAATCATGAAAAGAGTAACTAAGAGGGGCTGTCATTACGATGGTTTGTTAAGCAACCTGATTTTGTGCAACTGTTGTAACATTGTTCGGGTTATATGTAAGTAAAGGCTTTGACAAATAAGTAACTCGATTTAAATTTGAGTGTATGAAATTATGAATTGATGAAAAATGTACCAATACTAGAGATAACACTTCCTCCCTTAACCCACAGAATTGAAAAATGCCTAAATGGTTATATGACGACTTATATCCTTGTATCAAACCTCGTGGTCTTCCTCTTTGGTAGATTTGATTGCTCCAAAAGGTGAAACAAGACTCTCGACATAACCTCTTGCAGCAACCATATTCAAATAAATATCCAACGAGGATTGTTGTAGAGTGTCTCGACTTGGATCAATTAATGTGATTTGAGAAATATGTGGTTTCAAATAATTTTGTGCTAAGAATTTGCCATTGGAAGTAATGTGTAGCAAATACTTATGTCCAATATCGAATGAAAACATTTTCTCCCAAGAACTCCATTCATTGCCTTGTTTCAATGTCCATACATCAGCTTGTGGTTGTCTCGATAATGAGTAGCAAAGTAATGACAGGCACCCATTCATCTCGAAAAAAGAAGCCCTACTATATCGATCTAGCCAATCCATCCATGGAAATTCTTTGAAATTTAAGTTTACTATATCAACCCCAATGATGTGCCTTATCTTCCTATGGCTCACCACGATAGACCAGTACAGAATATCATCAACCGCTGTCTGTAGTGGCACTAATTCCGGCTTGAAATACCGAAAAACTGTATCAGTATGACTTAGCACGTTCCATTCCCCAGTGCTCAAAGAGTACACATAAAATTCCAAACTAGTTGTTGAAGCGGCGAAAATCTTATAGTCATCAATAGACGGTATATAGCCAAACCAATAATAAAAAATTGTTGATGAAGGATTATTAATTTCATGATATTGATGTGTTGCAGGATTACAAATAACTAAGAATTGATAACAAAGTATTATTGTCGGATAACTGAGACAAGATAAGCAAACGAGGCCATTACAAGAACCCACAAGATCTACCACTCGACCCTTTTCCGTTTGTAGTTGTTGTCGAGAGGGTATATCGAGAGTAAAATTCATCTCGATAGGGCTTTTCAGATTGCTGGACTCGTCGTATGGCAATGACAAGAACTTGTAAGATCGAGAATAATAAAGAGAATTAAGTAAGATAAATTCATTATTATCGGAGGTTCGATTAAGGTGTTTTTTAGCAAATTCAGGAGAAGAAATTATACAAAACCAAAACTTGGAAACAGATTTGAATCGAACTAGAGTTTTTACTGGTAATCTTTGTAGAATTTCCTCCACTATTAGATGATCCGGAAGAGTTGCGGGAATTTGGTTCGGTGACGAAACAATGTTGTTCATCAAACACTTCTCATAAGCATTACCCTCCGATGTCACCATTGATGTTGTCGTATAACTTTTTATTAATGAATTGATTTTGTTCAAAAAAATAGTGAAGCAAGGGAAAGAGGTTTAGCTAAACTCAACCCTAAAATTATATCAAATTTAAGGCTGTGAAAAAATATCATAAAAGTTTATTAGAGATATGAGATATCGGAAAATATATGTGTAATATATTTTCCATATATCTTATACTCCGTAATATATTTTTTGATATTTTATATCTCTAACAAAGTTAATTATGTAAACTAAATAAATAATGATTTCATCTCTTTACAATTTTATATTTTTACCCGGGCGGCGATGAAATTGGTCAAGTGCAACTATGTCTACAACAATTTTTTACATACAAATTTTTGTATGTAGCTGGCCACATGGTGCGGCAAGGATTACTTGTAGGGTGTTACTGGTTTTGTCAGGGGTTACTTGTAGGTATTACTTGTATTTTGGGGCTACTTGTATGGGTGTTACTGGTTTTGGTCGGTGTTACTTATAAGGTGTTACTGGTTTTGTCAGGGGTTACTTGTAGGTGTTACTTGTATTTTGGGGTTACTTGTATGGGTGTTACTGGTTTTGGTCGGGGTTACTTATAGGGTGTTACTGGTTTTGTCAGGGGTTACTTGTAGGTGTTACTTGTATTCTGGGGTTACTTGTATGGGTGTTACTGGTTTTGGTCGGGGTTACTTGTAGGGTGTTACTGGTTTTGTCATGTGTTACTTGTATTCTAGGGTTATTTATATGGCTGTTATTGGTTTTGATCAGGAGTTACTTGTAGGGTGTTACTGATTTGGTATGAGATTTTGGTCTGGAGTTACTCAGAATACAAGTAACACATACAAGTAACCCCATGATACAAGTATCCAATACAAGTAACCTCATAATACAAGTAATACCATACAAGTAACCCCAAAATACAAGTAACCCTAAAATACAAGTAACCGTGTCGCACCATGTGGCTTGCCGCACTAAAAAACCTCTGTTTTTTACAAGATTGCAATACGAGTTTTAACATACGAAGTATATACTTTACTAAATTATGAATTTTATCTTTATTTCGTATTACAGAGTAGCAAATATCAAACTTTGGGGTCTTTAACTCAACCCTATATCCCTAAAAAAAAAAAAAACAAAATTCAACCCTGTATGATCGACCACCCTACAGTTACACATTTAAACATACTCAGAAACACCCTTGTTAATATAGTACTTCCTCCGTTTTCTTTTACTTGCAACACTTCCCTAAAAAGGAAATGTCACAATACTTGCAACACACTATAAAAGGAAAGTTACTTTAGGGAAAAAATTATATTATATCCCTTATTTAAAGCACATGGCCCACTAAATTACACCTATTTTAAATTTTAGGAAAATTTAACAACAATAAACCAACCTTTGCTCCATTATCCCAAAATGAACCAACCTTTAAATCTGCCCAAAATAAACACAAGTTTGCTTTTATTCTCCCAAAATGAACCGAACAGGTCACCTTACCTGTTATACTAGGTAAAAATCCACTGTCATTAAATCATTGGTCAAGGCTTTTTTTTATAATTTTTACAAAAAAAAAAGCAAAACACCCTTCCAATTGCCAGCCACCCCACTACCAACCACTCGAAGCTTGACCCCCAGCCCCCGGTGCTGGCCCGCCCAGAACCCCCCTCCACCGGTCGTCGGTGCCGACTATACTCACACCTTAACCTTCACCCTTCTCGCCACCAAAACCAACATTACTTACCAACAACCACATTCTCCACCTGCTGCACAAACAAAGCAACATCAGCAGCCCACAGTCCCACACCTACAACCGCCAAGACCCACAAATCACGACTCACCTCAACAACAATCGCCACCCATCAGCCCTGCTACGTCTCTTCCCAACGCAACTCCACCACCAATCATACAAACCCTTATCGAACTCTTCATCAACAATATCAACAACGTTGAGGGACGAGTCATAGTGTTGCTAGCCGGCGACAGGTTGCGGGTTGCGAGTTGAGGTGTTACTTCGTTTATGGGTTAAGGTGTTACAAAATCAACAACGATGATTATAGCCTTACAGGGGTGTGATTGGTGGCGATTTTGGGCTGTGGCTGGAAGAGGAATGTGTGGTGAATGGTGGTAAGGCAAAGGATGTGTGTTGCGGCAAAGTGGTGGTGATTGGTTTACAATTGAGGGGTAAATTGTGGCGTAAGAGGGTGGTTTCGAGAAGGTGATTTAGGGTTCGAGGGTGGGGTTGCTGGCACCGGGAGTGGTTGGGCATCGGCCGCCGGCAGACGGAGGGAGGAGGGGTGGCTGGCAGTGGATTGGGGGTTGAGTTTTTTTTTTATAATTATTTTAATTTTATTTTATTTATTTTAAAAAGATAATAAATGGAAAAATAAAAAAAGTGACCGGTTATTCAGGTCACAAGTCATTTGGGTTTACTACGGGAGAAAAAATGCAAACTTGTATTTATTTTGGGCAGATTTAAAGGTTGGTTCATTTTGGAAGAATGGAGCAAAGGTTGGTTTGTTATTGTTAAATTTTCCTAAATTTTATTATATCATGTAAATCCCACCTTTCTTAATTACCGCGCTAAAAGAAAACGGAGGAAGTATTATGTAAAGACAAGTAGACAACTATATTCATATATTCTCCTTTATAAATTTATCTTTAAAACTCACCTATATTACTGTCAATATATGTTGTTGGTGATAAGAACTAAGGACGTCTTGTTCTCTTCACCGATGTGGTATGATTTTATTAAGGTCTGGTCTGATCTGATCTAAATTTTTTTTAATATGATCTGATCTAATCTAATTCAATAATTTGAGTAAATTTTAACCACATTTTAATACTAATCTATAAAGAAACATTATCAAAATGTGTCTTGTTAGATTCTCATTATGAGTTTTTCAAATATATAATTTTTATAATTTTTTTAGGCTAATTTTTAAATTACCATCCAAAAATGTAACCATTTTCGAATTAACTACCCGTTTAATTTTTTATTTTAAATTACTACCCTTAATTTAAATAAATGCTCATATTACTACCCATTTCAAAAATCCAGTGGATTTTCCGTGTGTAGGTTTCACCTAACACTTATTTTAACCCTTTTGACTGATTTTTTCCCCGATTTTTCTCTTTAAAAACGCTCTCTAAACATTAATTCACATTTTCTTCCCCAAATTCTACCAAATTTCAAAGAGAAAAATGTGAGAAAATATATGAACAAATATTTTTATGGTATAAATGTTTACACACTAATCATCTATATGAGTTCAAAAAGAAAAAGGCTATTAACATTAATGAGGATAAATAAGTAAACAAACATTTTTAGGGATATATAAATGTCCGCACACTATTCATAAAAATTTTATATAGAATTTTTTTTTTGACGAGTGTTTAAACTTGTTAAACTATAGAAATTATGATCTTCGGGTCAATAATTACAAAAATAATTACGAAGTATAGTATGATTAAAACAATTATGAACTTACCATCTATAACTAAAACTAAAGTAACAACCGTTGATGTCATCTTTTCTCAAAGTTGTACACATGTCACTATCTCATGAAAATTTTTCCTGCTCAAATGTTAAGCCCATCTATCTATATATATCTAAACTTTTAGAGAACATTTTTCATGAGACTTCTATATTTAATTTTAATTACCCTCATTAAAAACGAGCATGGCTCGGGTATTATCTAATAATATGATTAAAACCATTACGAAATTACCACTAAGTTTACATCATGGCAAAGTAGTGCCGCTCATCTCAACTATTCCCTCCATTTTTTAAATACTTGATCCATTTCTATTGAGCACATATACCGATGCTAATATTTAATCAATAATATCTTTCACTTTCAATAAGTATAAATTCTAACAATTGAAAATTAATAATCTATTCATTAGACGATTCCAACAAGTACCCACAAGACTATATTTTTTCTTATGTTTAAATCACAAACATTAATCAAAGTAGGACAAAAGAATAGTGTAAAAAATAGAATTGGAGCAAGTATTTAATAACGGAGGGAGTATTTTGTAACTATAGGTAGTAAGGTATTGCGAGTCGATTTTATACTCTTTATACATGCGATTTTGGATGATGTGAGCATCACCCATTTGTACCATTGTACTTCTTTCGTTTTCTTTTAAATGCAACACACATTTTTTACACATATATGAGGAAGAGATTAAACAATGTAAACGGAAAATTAATAAGAATTATCTATACATATAGTACTTAACCCTTCTCTAATCTTGTTGTTTAAATCATTTTGATAAAGTCACTCATTTACCTACTCTAAATAACTCCTATAAAAATGTTCAAGAAGGTGGGTTACATTTACAAGAAAACGGTCCAAAAGATTGCCTACTAGTAATGGCCTAATGGGTGTCCCATAGGCTAAAAGCAAATATCATCTCTTTTATATAAAGCATTACTTAGGATCTATTCTGATTTACTGAGCTGAGCTGAGTAGAGTAGAGTAGAGCAGAGCAGCCTGAGCTGAACTGGATAGAGCTTAAATGAATTGTTTATAAGAGAAAGAAATTAGCAACTGGACTGAACTGAACTGAACTGAAATTAAGCTGAAGAGAACAGACCCTTAGTCCATCGGTTCACCCCTATGATTTACTCCCTCTGCGACATCTTCAAATGCCTTAATTATTTGCAGTTTATATGATTGATTTGTATCATCACAGTTAATAGCCTAATGTCTCCACAAAAAAGAAGGCATTAAGAAAAAATCTGCTGAAAATAAACTAATAGTAGGGCTCTAGTTCCTTTTCACAGCAAAAACAATAATTACTCCGCTCACAAATCTTCACTATGCAACAATAATCTGAACTAAATACTAATAATCTGAACTAAATACTTCATAGTATAATAAGATCACCAAGAGTATTAGGCTTTAAAAATCCAACATATAGACATCTCTTTTACAAACCCTAAACATGTGCATATTAAACAAGCATTCCACTTATCGAAGAAAATTGCTCCTCAAATGTGTTTCAAGTCGTTCCATTACCTTGAACAGCTATCCTACCTAGCATTGACAGATGAACAACAAAGAAATGGTGCCCAGTATGGTTTGTTCTTGCCCTTCCTCTTCTCTGTCTTGATATTCACCGGATACCTTGCTGGAGAATTCCATTCTTTTCCCATTTCTATCTTCGACGCCTCTGGAATGGGGTTGTTGGAACTAAGAATCACATTTTCTGTCTTTGAAGCATCATTATTTGCTACTGGAGTTTCATCAGTTTGGGGTTTCATATGTGTGTGAATTGGTGATTCTGCTCTACTTCTGGCAGTGGCTTCTCCCAAAAGGGTTTTCAAAGGCAGATGTTGCTTTTCGGTGCTCCAGTTGGTTACCTTGGCAATAATTTCCTCATTTCTTTTTCCTCCATGTGGCGCATTATCCAAATGAGCAACCGAGGTCGACCAAGAACTTTGTAAGGCAGAACCCTTCTCTTTCTGCTCCTCTAATGTCTGGATCTCAGATACACCTCCTATCGCTCCAACCACAGGATCAACTGACGATTTACTCTCAGGGTGTTGACTTCCCATCATAGGTTTCACATCCAAGATGCCATTATCTTTTGAGGCAGATACCTGGGATTGGTTCAATGCAGGAGTGTCATTGGCAGGTGGTGTGTCTGATACTGCAGACATAACTGCATCAACCAAAAACAAGCAAGCAGAGGTTAATTCCCAGGTGAACACAAGCTTCTTAATGTCTAATTAGAGGCATTAAAAATTCAAGCAAAGAAACCATGACTGATCAACCTCATACATTTGAATAAAAAGGCATGATCACAAGGAGAAGCCTACTCCGTCCCTAAAACAATTTTAAAGCTTCTTTGTGGGTCTCTGGTGTCTCACTAGAGTTATAACTCCGTTTTGCATGTTTTCTCCTCCCAAATCTTCTTTTAAATAGGGCCACTTAAATCTATGTACTTATTCACTCTCCTAAATCTTTTTGGAAAATGTAAATATTAACTACATTTGGAGAGAGGTAGTATTCAAAGATTTAGTTTCCGGATGGATGTAGTGAGAATGCGTAAAGAAGGAAACCTCTGAAGGAGAGAGGTGAGAAATAGAGAATATATACAAGAGTAATGCATCTGAATCTGTTATAACAGATATGACTATGTACTTGTGTACGCTGCGATATCTTACAAAAAAAATTCCAAAAAAAAAAATTTACCTGAAACAGATCCCCAGTTGCCTTCCAGACTGTCAGTTTGGCTACTAGAATCTGGGAGAATATCAGCTCCTGAAATAGCAATATGGGGCTTAACAATCCTATCCCCTTCAAACACATCGGCCTCCTCTGCAGACTTATCCGTGAAGGTGTCATCGACAGTAGCAGAGCTTTTCAAAGAAAGTTGAGCATTGTAACAAACAGCTGAAGAATCAGTTGATATCATCTTTGATATTGAACCAGGAAGATTGTCGGTTTTCGAAATAGCACCTAGACCATCTTCACTTGTACACTCTGCCCCTCCTGAACTACCACCAGTGCTCTCCACCATGGGTAGTGTATGACCTGCTATCACATCCCTAGGATCCACCGTCTTATCTGATTTAACATGGTCATGAAATCTATTTGCCTCAAATGTCTCATGAATGCCATCACGAGATCCAGCTATAATTGAGCCACTAGGTGCAGTTTCAGCATTAACAGCCTCATTACCCTCGCCTCCACTTCCATCCAAATGAGTTTGTGCAGCTCCAATGTTTTCATTATTACCTGTATCAGAGCCATCATGGATATTGCTTAGCTCTTTAGATTGGGGTAGAATGTCATTGATAGCATGTTCAGCCAATAATAAACCCCCTGACACATCATTGTTGCCAATTTCTTGTGAAAACACATGCTCTGAGTTACTTTTAACACCATTGGAAGCTCCATTTGAGGTGAACTCATGATTATCAGCAGCAACTAAGGGTTTCTGCTCTTCAGGAAATACATTATTCAGTGCAACAATGGGTTTCTGCTCTTCAGGAAATACATTATTCAGTGCAACAATGGGTTTCTGCTCTTCAGCACAACTAAAATTTTTTTCTTCCAAATTTTCATTCTTGAAGTCAGAAACTACTTCATTCCTGAATTCAGTTGTGCCAACATCAGAAGCAGATAATAGACTCCTTGACACTTCATTGTCAATGATTTCTTGTAAAACCACATGCTCAGCATTAATTTTAACACCATTACTTGTGTTGGAAGCTCCATTTGAGGTGCACTCTGGATTATCAGCAGCAAAAATAGGCTTCTGCTCTTCAGGAAAGACGTTATTCAAGGCAACAGTGGGTTTCTGCTCTTCAGGAAAGACATTATGCAATGCAATAGTGGGTTTCTGCTCTTCAGGAAAGACATTATTCAATGCAATAGTGGGTTTCTGCTCTTCAGCACAGCTAATTTTTTCTCCCAAATTTTCAGTCTTCAAGTCAGAAACTACTTCGCAACTAAAATTACTTACGTCACCTTCAGAAGCCTCAACATCAGGTAATTGAACTGGCTCACCAACAGGGTTTTGCTCAGCTATTGATTTCTGCCCAACATCCTGGTTAAGTTTACCCTCCATGACATCAACACTTTTTAGAATATCATTTTCAGAATAGACTTTCTTACTTTCACTTGTTTCGTGGTCAAAATCTTTGACTGCTCTCTCAGGATGCTTATGCGGAGGTAAAGCATCAGGAGCAGCTAGAACATAGACATCTGCATTAGCTCCAGATTTTAGGCCATGATCCACTGTCACATCACTTAACTTGGCTGAGCCTCCACTTGCAGGATCAATAACTTCAACTGGTTGCCCTGCTGCCTGAGAGCATTCAACATTGTTTTCAGAACCAGTAATTTTCATCACTACCGATTTTGCTAATTCACCATCGGAGACAGGACCTAGAACTCCTTTATCCATATCTCCCAAAACAGAAACATCTTCTGATGCTTCCTCAGTTGTTTCATTATATGAGGTTCTAGGTTCTGACTTCCCCTTACTCAAAACAATTTCATCAGCTGCCTCATCTTCACTCTCATTTTCTATAGTGATTAAAGCTGAGGCTGGAGCTGGACCAGAGGTGAAACTGGGGATTTGATCCTGAGATAGAATACCAGCTTCTATTCTATCATTGTCACCTTCCAAATTCTGAACAGGTTGAACTTGATCCTGATTGTCATTGAGATGTGTGCTGGGGGCTCCTAATTTATCTGCATTTG
This sequence comes from Chenopodium quinoa, assembly GCF_001683475.1. Lineage (NCBI taxonomy): Eukaryota > Viridiplantae > Streptophyta > Magnoliopsida > Caryophyllales > Amaranthaceae > Chenopodium > Chenopodium quinoa. The sequence continues at coordinate 882,436 of NW_018745461.1, forward strand.
AAAACGTGATAAGCAATAATATTTCAAAAGGAAGAACACACACACACGATTAATTTTGAAAAAACTGAAGGAAAACAACCAGCCACAATCAGTTCACAACAGACCAAGATAAAAGAATGTACTGGTAATTTCTACACGTCTAGCACTTAGCACATATCACTAAACTTATGTGATCTCAATCAGAATATCAAGTTCGGGAACTTTTTTATATCTGATGAAATTATGTTTACAGAAATCATATGGATATCCTATGAAATTATTTTTATACCCAAAATCCTCATCTGCTACCAGAAAACATTAGAAGACCTCCCGAAAACGTCACATGTGATTCACTGTAATCTCTTAAGCAACCAGAAACATTATAAACAATTATGGGAGATGATAAAGCCATTTTCGACCTCCTGCATAACGGCATAAATAATTAAATAAAACTTCAGCAAAGAAGAGAATATATCAACGCTAACATACATATTATAAATTCTTGTAGTTTGGTTTAGCATGTATTCCATGTGCAGACAAACTATAACACTAGCTGTTTGTTAACGTAAAGCTTATCACAGCCAAAATAATGTATTATCGCCTTTATGTCACTCACAAAATTGCAAGAGTGCAAGGCAGATATGGCACATCAAAGTAGGCTTCCTAGCTTCCTCACAGTCAAGTGAAAGAACAGACAGTGGCAGATAACAGTATAACACACACAAATGAAGCAAAAAGAAAGCCACCAGCCCAGTAGTGGGAGGAAAAAATTAAGATTTTTTTTATTTTAAATCAGATGTAAGACCCAGTGGCTACTATGTTTTGCTCATAACAGCTACTTATAGAGGAAAAAAATATATCTATATAATATTAGCAAAGATTTGTACTACTTTGAATCAATATCTGTTTAATTTTCGACTTTGAATTTCAGGGCTTGATGATGGAGCCACATTGCACAAATAACATCCTTGCTGTGAGGTAACAACTTGACTTAGCTCATTCAATATAAACCTATCTGACTACCTATATTTCGTAACTTCTGAAGTTAATAAGCTCAGATGGCATTAAAAGATTCTAACTTCTAAGCAACAACATAAACCATCTAGGTACACATCCTCGGGACTACTTCAATCCTAAACTACTGACACAAAAACCCATACAAACTTATGGCACAAACAAGTTTTACTTGAATAAAATAAACAAATTACAATTTCTTATGCACACTCACCAGCTCAAACTTAAGATAAACATTCAGCTACTTCAATAGCTACAAAACAAACAAAAACTCGATAAAACATGGTAACAATAGAAGAAATTATCTCACCAGCATCAGCCTTCTCTGCAGCATGCTTAATATCATCCAAATCATTCTGAGTTACACGTTGCATCGAATAAAACCGCTGTATACCATCGGAGGCCTCTCCAGGACTTGGAGTGTCAGCAAATTCTGTGACAGCATCAGTAAACACTTCATCTTCCGATCTGGTCGACCTACTTGATCTATTACCAACTCCACTGCTAGTCCTCCTGTTTATAGTAGTCTCCACAACTTTACCACCTACCAAATATTCAATCAAAAACCCACTTCAAAACCATCATTCATACAACATTTATCAAGCAATTAACGCGAAATAAAATCGATTATTACTTGGGGTTTTGTGTTCATCATCAGAAGCATGTTCACCATCAGAACCAACCATCAAATGGGTCTTGTCTTGTGCATCATTATCCAGCCTATAGCCTTCAACTGTTCCACAAACCTTCTTATGAGCCCTCCTGTGCTTAGCACTAGGGTGTGGCTTTGGAAACGGCCATCCACATTTAGTACAAACATGAACTCCTCCACTATGCCCTTCATACCCTTTTGACCAAACATCAAATCAAAAACAGCAAAATCAAATTTTTTTTTTTATTTTTGCCTTTCATTTAGACATTTCATCAAACACTTGGCAGGCAACACACAAAAACGAAATTTATCCACAGAATACCAATTAATCAACATAACCATATTCAATAATTCCAAAATTCATTAACTATTAAAACCAGAAAACTCCAAACACAAAACCCACAAAAAAATCTGTACAAAACATCACATTTTACAGCAGGAAGAACAAAAAAGATAGATTTTAATAACAACCCAGAAAAAAAGAAAGAAAATTTAAACGACCCAGATAACAAACCTGATTGTTTAGGCTTTTTGTGATCTTGGGTTTCCATCAATCCGACCAGAAGAAGAAAATGATAGAAATTGAAAGAGGGAAAAAAAGGACAAAGAGGAGAGAGAAAGAGGAATGAATAAGAAATGAAAATTGGGAGTATTTTTGCAGTCGTTTTCAGTTAGATGGGTTGAGTGAGGTGTGGAAGTAACTGAGTTGAGTGAAGAACGAGTGAACGAGTCGAGTTGAAGTGAGTGTGGTGTGAAGTGAGGAAGAAAGTGAGAGAAAATGACAAGAAGAGATAATCCAGTACACCATGTGCGGTGATGTTATGGTAGGCCCGTTTTCTCTCAAATGGGTCGAATGGAATACAATGCAATATATCAAAAAATTGAATCCTATGATAATATTATAGTTTGGTGTATTTAATTACACCGTAATTTCATACTTAGGGTCTGTTCTCTTCGATATAATTTTAATTCAGTTCAGTTCAGCTCAGCTTCAATTAGTTCATTTCACGTTAGTTTAGTTTCTAATTTCTTTCTCTCATAAACAATTCAGTTCAGCTCAATTCAGCTCACCTCCAATCAGTTCAGTTTAGTTCAGTTCAGTTCAGCTCAGCTCATCTCATCTCAGCTCAGTTCAGTAAATCAGAACAGACCCTTAATACGGAGAATAATGAATTAATGATGTATAGGATTAGATATGGACATGGGTTGGACCGATACAAGGGTCACTTAGGCACGACACGAGAACAATGTCAACAATCCATTCCAGCACAAGCCTAATACGATACAAAAAGACACGCCGATTGGCAATGAATCTTGCATGGATATCGGTTTCAAAGTTTATCATCATTGTGGCATACTTTACTTAATTTTTGGCATTTCTCTTTGTGATTAGAACACTTAAAATTGAGTTTAAGGTATGAGCACAAAGTACTTTGTATGAGAAGTGAAAACATATTTCTAACAAGCAATACTAGGACTCGAACTTTAAAATTTTGTCCAATCATTAAGTAAACTTCCATCACTAGACCATACTATGCATATACGGAGTAGAAAATTACAAAGTGCATTGCTATACATAAGCGTTAAAAATTTATCTAATTAATCTAAAATAAATTGATATAACTCAATCTTAAATTTAAATTGTATGAGCACGATTATTTAACATGACTCTATTATTCAATTTGAACTGAACTCGACCAAAGACCCAAACGACTAAAGTAACATTTCGTATTGGCTAAACCAGAGTTATACGTGGCTCACGGACTTACATTAGAGTATACAATTATACATGACCTCTAGTTTGTCCTATTCACATGCTTTATGAAGTTTTCTTTTTGGTGAGGCTCCACATCTCGTGGTAGCTCAATAAACACTTCCCTAAATCAACGGCTAATATATTTTACAAATTATATTACTATTATGATTATGATATAATATATCCATTAATTATGGTTTAATACATTATTAAGATATATAATACGAGTAATTTTGTTTATCTGGTGCACCGCACACGTGCTTAGTCCTACTAACGTGCACCAAGCAGCTGATTAATTTGTTAGTTGTTAAAATTAAATTTGAAGGAATTCTCCCTAAATATTTGGCATAATATAGGCTGCATATTGCATGGATTTTCACGTGTGTTGCATTCTCAAACATTTGATTGGTTCATGACTCAATCCTACAATTTTCAATGAACATTAATGTCTTACATGTTCGATCAATTCAATAAAATATACATGTATTTTCTGCTATAATGGCTTAAAATTGACCAATAAAAATAAAAACGATCTTGCTAACGAGCGTCCCGGGGCGTTAGATAAGGATAAATTATATTGGTTGAAATGGTATTAAGTTAGGAATTCATGACAAAATCACGCGTCGTTCGGTGTAATTAATGTTAATTTTACTCTAATATTTGCATTTTAATTATCTTATCTAACGCCCCAGGGGCGCTCATTAGCTTTTGCCAAATAAAAATAAACTAACATGACGTAAACAATTCCAAAGTAAAAAAGCATGTATAATGCAAATGCACAAATCAGAAAAAATGACTATAAATAAAACGTGATTTTAGTGCGCGCGTAATGTAGATACTACAAATAGTATTTCTCTCCTCTCCTGGTTTCAGGAGATTTGTGGCTTTCTAAAAAAAAAAAAAGGGTAAGTTTATTTAAGTTTATAGACTTAATTAATCTAAGGGTGTGTTCGTAATCTTAATGAAAGACAGAAAGAGTGACCCAAGTAGTTAATTCTATTTTATTTCAGCCCCAAATTATCTATTAGCAGTTGAGCTGGTGAGCAAGACAGTTCAAATAACAACATCCAAACTCCAAATTTACAAATCATAAGTATGTATCAACTATCCAATAGTAACGAGAAGCGTTGATTGGCCCATTTTACTGAAAGTGGCAGGAATTTCTCGTTACATTTGTCAAGATAAGATGGAGGAAAATAATTAATTATACTACTTCATAAATTAATGATGATGCTATATTATCCACTGTGATTATGCCGCGTGTATGATTGTTATAGATTGCATCATGTATAGAAGATGAGATCATTAGTGAATTAGGTTTTGTTTCGGGTGAAAACAATGGGACCTTGTCGAAGGTCCGATGAAGTGGAGAAGACTAGATTCGATCCAAGTAATGTTGGGCCGAAGGTTTCCTGCACAGTAAACACACGTAAACTAGCCTCGGGGGTGTTGCCGAGGAAGGCCCCTCCGATGCTAAAGTCAGTACAGTGTGTAGAAACAGAACACTATGCAAGAGAATTAATTGCTTGAGGCTTTGCTTGAATGAATGAACAAATGTAATATTGATGGCTTTTATACCTTTGCATACATGGAGAAGTTGGGCCTTAGCCCAATTGGCTTGCCTTGAGGACTGATCTTTGACTTTAGCACAATTGGAGAGATGAACCTTGACCTTGGGCTTTTAATTGGATCATTTAATGCCTAGACCCAATTGGACTAAATTGGACCCAAACAACTTGCCCCCCAGACCCGATTTGGAAGGATGACGGGTCGGGTTTGATTTAATCAGAAAAGGAGGGAAGTGAATGATTTAATTAATCCAAAAATTTGAATTTAAACCGTAATTAAACCGTAATTAATGAGATAACAACAGTTAAGGCGGATAATTGTGGAAGTTGGACGGATAATGGGCAGTTTAATCGCAAGGTCGTGTGTTTAACGGTTACTTAGTGGGGTATTTAAGAGAAATTGAAACGCGGACTCCCCGTATTCCCATTTCTGGAGATATAATTAGAGGCGCGTCATCTCTCCTCACTTATTCACCAACACAAACCCAGAATTCTCGAGAGAACCCAAGAACCCGCATCAAAACTTCGCAAATTCCCCGAGCATTAAGCTTAGAAGCTGAGACTCGCCACTACCAATTCGTAAATCGGCAACTTTCGCTTCAGATTAAGGTAAATTCCTTTGATTTTAGTTTATTTTTCTTCGAATTTGAACTCCTTCCCTTTTTTTCGACTTTTTTCTTCGAAATTATCAATGGCGAGAGGAGTTAGGGGTAGAGCCCGTGCTCCAAGAAGAGCAAGGCCAATTCCCAATCCCAAGAACAGGATTGGGACCTGGAATGGACAAAGAGCAGAGTCTGACCCTGCTGAAGGGATTAGGGCGACTCCAATTTCCTCGGCTCCTCCTCAGAGAACGGAGGGGCCGAGCGCTTCTGGGCGGGACGATGAAGTTCCCGCTGTCCTTTGGGATATCCTTCCCGGGTTTTCAGAGTGGGAGGATGCCGAAGTAGCTTCGACTATGATAAAGAACCGCCCCTACTCATGGTGGGTGGAGAATGCCGAACAATATCGGTTTGCCGAACAAATTGAGTTGCATTACGGCATCCTTGAAGCTGATGGGTATTGGTGTCGAATGCCCGTGGCATCCGATAGAATCCATCGTCCACCCCCGGGGTACGTGGGGGTGTACACAAGACAACATCAGTATGGGCTGAGGTTCCCTTTGGACGTATTCGTCCGAAACTTGCTGATCCATTACAATATTTCCCTATGTCAGCTAACTCCTATTAGCATCCGAAGGGTGATGACATACTTATGGGTCTGCAAGTTCTTCAAGTATGTGCCGAACCTGCACTGCTTCAAAAAGCTTCATCGGCTAGTGCCAAATATTCAAAGTGGGCACGGAAGTCATGGTTCTGGGTGGTACCGGATTGAGTCTCGGCCCCAGTACCTAACCATGTGGCCGAACGACTCTTCAGACAAGGACTGGAGAGGTCAATGGATTTGGGTTAGGGCACCCACGGACCCGGGCCACCCTTGCGTCTTCAGCGCTCCCCGGTACCTTGCTGAGCCTGATCCCGACATGGGAAGTTTAGGTCCCCCCGCAGATAACGGCCCAGATCCAAACCTTAATCAACAGAATATCTTCGGCAAGCTGCCGAACCGGGGGGGCAGCGGTCGAATGCAGCATATCCCGGAGACTTGGCTCCCCGATACACATTATGTTTTCCAAGAGAACATGCTAGCAGCTGTCGGCCTCAGCCGAAAGTTTAAGGATGGTAAGCTTCTTCGGCTGGGGCCGAGGCCTTTTAATTATCTCTTTTTCTCCTCTCACTTCGCTTTTTTATGCTGTGCCAACCTAACTGAACTGACCTTTCCCCTTTTCTTTTTCAGAGCGGGACGAGACCAACGTCGGCATTAACTACGCTCGTCTTGGCGTCAACCGAGAACGAGTTGTAACTGATCGGGCCCCCTCTATCACTGAACCGCGGCATAGAGAAGTTCATCTAGACTCTTCCTACTTCCAAATTGAGGCTGTTGCTCTGTATCAGAGGCAGAAGCCTTGGTGGAAGAAGAGAGATCCCTGGTTTCAGCTGCTGGACGAAGAAGCTGAAGCTGCCCGTACGGCCGAAGAGGTTGCACGGGTTATTGAAGCTTGTGAAGGAGGAGAAGGGTCCTCCAGGGCTGCTGAAGAAGAAGCTGCAGCTAGGGCAGCTGAAGAAGACGAGGCTTTGCTGAAGACCTCGGTGAGCTTTCAGACTTAATTTTATCTGTTTCTGTTTGTTGTTTTGTTTTTTATTTTTTTTATTTACTCACATTCTTCCACCCCCCCTGTATTTTACAGTCTGAAGAGAGTAATAGACACAGAGAAGGGAAAGCCCCTGTTCGTCCCGAAGACCAGATACAAGAAGAGTCCTCAGACTCAGACATGGACGAGCAGCCGCTTCAGAAAAGGCGCCGAAGAATGGCCATCATCGGCCCCCATGACTTTCAGCGGAGGCCGATGACCATCGGCGTCGAAATAAGGGAACCCGAGGAAGGCAATGGATCGCCGAGGGTTCCCCGGCCACCACCTCAATCACCTCCAAAGACCCCTCCGCCACCTCCCGAGATGGAGGTGGATCAGAAAACTCCCGAACCTAAGGGAGGGGTCCAAGAAGAAGTTCAAGAGAGTGCTGCTGAGCACAAGAATGAGGATGCCGTGATGCCCAGTGCTGAGGGTTTCACGGCAGACATTGCAAGAGAGGTTGAGGCCTTCGTCCTCACCCCTGAAGAAGAAGAGGTCATAATAATTGACTCTTCTGAGAAGGAGGATGCTGAGCCATCCAAAGTTAAAGAAGCTCCATCGTCATCCTTTCCTTCCTTCCAGACTCTGCAATCTGGAGAAATGGGTTTCTCGGCCCCCCGAATTCCAATCCCAGATCACATCTAGGACCTCATATGGGGTCAGAACCGAGAAGGTGCTGCAGCCTACTTCGGCGATTTTGCTGGCATGTCCGAAGTAGATAAGGAAAGAATCTGGTCGCTGAAGGCCACTGCTGGGATGGGCGAATCCAGCAGATCAGTTCCTGACCCAGCCAGGTCTAACCAACTGCTGATGATGCAGGTGATTTTCCTTGCCTTTATCTCCTTTAAAATTCAGCTCTTTACTTATCATTATTATTATTATTTTTTATTTTAACTTGTGCTCCTGTTTTCAGTTCGTGCACAATCAGACTCTCACTGTAGAGCTGATAGATACCCTACAAGATAGGGTAGACGCTGCCGAGCACGACAAAAAGGTAGCCGAAGAGGAGTTAAAGCTTGCTAAGCTGAAGCAAGCAGCAGTTGAAGAGAAGCAGCAGAAGGGTGAAGAATATGAGAAAAAAGCTGCTGAAGCCTTCAAAACCTTTTGCGATGCTATGGAGAAGGAAGTTTTTCCCCCACTGATGGAAGGGGAAAAATTCCTCCAAGAGCACATGGGAGTGGACATCTCCAAATTCAAGGCTACCATTGAGAGCCGAATCCAGGAAGGAGTTGCTGCACAAGCTGAAGTGCAGCAACGGCTAGAAGCTCTTGAAGCCAGCAGAATGGCTGCTGAAGAGATGCTCCAAGCTAGGGATGTCCAACTCTCAGAGGCTGCTGCTGCTGCTGAAGCTCAGAGAGCTAAGCTCCAAGAAGCTGAGGATCAGCTGATGGCCAAAAAGGAAGAAGTGGCCCAGGCCCAGACAGAGGCTTCCCAAGTTCAGCAGCAGCTGAATGAGCTGAAAGGTTCCTCCTTCAAGCTCGCCGATGAGCTGAAGAAATCCAAGGAAGACTTGGAGGAGACCCAGAAGAAGTTGGCTGATGCTGAGGCTCTACTCAAAGTCCGTGTCTATACCCAGGAAGAATATGAAATGGGTTTCAGAAACGGGTTCAGAGTGTGCCGAAGAGTCTGCTTTCATGCTGAGCCGAAGTTGGACTGGTCCAAATGTGCTGAATGGGTCCAGGATCCCGAAGACCCTCATATGAAGTATGCAACTCCAGTCGAAGCTGAAATCCTTAAGGCTGAGGAAGCCGAAGAAGAAGCTGAGAGAATGGAGTTGGAGGCTGAACAGAGGGAAAGGGAGGCTCGGCAGAGTGCAAAGCCTGCTTCTTCTGCTGCTGGGGCTGAGACCACCATGGGGCCCAACAATGCTGACCAGTCTGATCCTCGGGCTGAAGCATAAGAACTCGGGCAGTCGTCTTCAGAATCTTGCGGTTCATCATGCGCTCAACTTTAGACTTGCCGCTTTCTGAATTTTTGTCTTGTTTGTTTTTTGCTTCAGCTTGCCTTGTCGTACAAAACAGTTTATTTTTTTGCTTATGTACGTATTTCGGCAGCTGTTATTTTCCGCTTGTGGGCGGCTGCCGATATAGTTTCTTAACTTATTTGAACTTGTAGCTCAATTTCTGAGCATAAATTATTAATTTGATGTTCTTTTCTTCAGCTGCTTTGTTTTTGAGTGCTTTACTGTTTCTTCAATTCTGCTGAACATAAACTTGCACTAGTAGTGCTTCTTGCCCCCCCCCCCCAGAAATTGAAGTATGGCTTCAGCTGAATAAACAATTTCTTTATTTCTTAAAAATGGGTATTCGAAACACAGGGCCAACTGAAGGCAATGCTTCGTATAATGGCTTTCTGGGATACAAGGCTCAGTTAAGGCAATATCCCATAATTGTCCATGGACTCATGCCTTTAGAGAACAAATCTTACTGAAGCTTGACTTCAGCTGAAAGACTAGAGTTCTTTAAAAAGACGAGTTTGCCAGCAATCAGAAACCCAGTTACCCGAAGGCGAAGGTTTCAGACGAGGCTGAATAAACAATTTCCAACAGTTGCTGTTATCCTTGATTTTCTGTCTATCATTGAAAAATGGATATCCGAAACACAGGGCCAACTGAAGGCAATGTTTCGGATAATGGCTTTCTGGGATACAAGGCTCAGTTAAGGCAATATCCCAGAATTGTCCATGGACTCATGTCTTTGGAGAACAAGTCTTACTGAAGCTTGACTTCAGCTGAAAGACTAGGGTTCTTTAAAAAGACGAGTTTTGTCAGCAATCTGAAACCCAGTTACCCGAAGGCGAAGGTTTCAGACGAGGCTGAATAAAAAACCCTTAAAGAGTAGATAGAACCGAGAAAACTTTGAAAGGATAAAAAGTTGCGAATATTTATATAAATGGCGGCTCCAAGGCCTTTCATTAATTCAAAATGTACTTACAAAGATTGTTCTGCCCCGAAGGGTTTACACATGATATTTTTTCAGTACATCAGCGTTCCAGTGATTTTTCAACTCAGTTCCATCCAACTGCCGAAGTCGGTATGTCCCTGGCTGAAGCTCATCACAGATTTCATAAGGCCCTTCCCATGCAGCTGAGAGTTTCCCATGGATTCGGCCTTTCTGAACTGCAGCAGCATTTCGAAGGACAAGGTCTCCAATTTTAAGAGGCCTTGCATGGACCCTTCGGTTATAAAATTTGCTGATTCTCTGCTTATAAGCGGCCATTCTGTCTCGGGCTGAGTCTCTTACTTCGTCGAGGAAATCGAGAGATTCCCTCATCAGTCGCTCATTCTCAGCCGAGAAGTGGTGCACTCGTAGGCTCTCAGAGCCAATTTCCACTGGAAGAACGGCTTCGGCACCATACACCAGTTCAAAAGGTGAATAGCCCGTTGCCTCTTTTTCAGTTGTCCGAAGGGACCAAAGGGTTCCAGGGAGCTCCTTCAGCCACTTGGACTTTTGATCTTCCACCCTCTTCTTGAGGGCATTTAGGATCTGTTTATTTGCAGCTTCGGCTTGTCCGTTACTTTGCGGGTGGCATACCGCTGAATATGCCAGTTTGATGCCGAACTGATCTGTATACCGCTTCAGTGGTAAGTTATCAAATTGCCTCCCATGATCGAAGACAAATACTCTCGGGATGCCAAAACGAGTGATGATATTCTGCCAGATAAATTTTCTGACAGTTTGCTCTATAATGTTCGAGGCTGCTTCGGCCTCGATCCATTTACTGAAGTAGTCAACACCAACTATCAGCCATTTTTTTTGGTACACAG